>NW_022589855.1:0-199003 GCF_004348235.1 Phoca vitulina
CTATATAATATTTTATTTATAATAAGCCTTCAGTGAATGATATAACAACAGTTGCAGCAGCAGCTAATGGCACTGTTCTAAGCTTTTACTTGTAGTCCTCAGAACTAATCAGGTTTGGGTATTTTACTGTTGCCATTTTACAGATGAAGATACAGAGATACAGAGAAGTTACATGATTTGCACAGTCATACAACTAGTGGGTAGTGTTCAAACTTTGGCAATCTACCACTATGCTAAAGCTTCCTTTTACCATAACTGCTACTATCATCTTTTTGCCCCAGTTGATCATAAAGGCAGGACTCCCGAATAAAGCTTACCATGCTCACCTGTGTTAAGAGTGCCACACTAAAAAAAAAAAAAAAAGAGTGCCACACTATCATGTATATAATGAATCTAGAAACAAGTCACAGCCCTGTTGTGCAGCTACAGATTGGTTGTATGAGGTATTTTTTCCAAATATGTAGTAAGAAAAGTGATTGCAAATACAAAGTTCAATATATTTTCTGTATTTGTAGATTTTTGTCTGTTCCATACTCTCTCTAACCCCCATTCTTTATTATAGACTTAGCATAGCAGTGGAAGAAGATGAGATAGGAAGAAGGGAAGCAGGGCTAAGGACAGTTATAAAAACCACCAATGACCAAAGTTGGAGAGGCCCCTTAAAGACGTGGTCCGGCCCCTTATCCTTTCCCTCCTATTATAGAAGAGAAAGAGATGCCCTAAGTGAGAAAGGCATTAACTGCAAGTCAGAAACCCTTCCCCTGTCTGGTTCTTGGTCATTGATCAGACCAAAAGTTAGACTTGATGATTTCTAAGGGCCAATACACCTTTGGAAATTATTTGAGACCAAATGGAAGGTAGTTGAAATTGCAGCAAATGAATATAAAATTACTCCACATATACTTCAATAAATCATTTTATTTCCCTAGACATAAAATAAAAATAGAAATAGAAGGTTTAATTTTAATTTTCATCAAGCTTTAATTTTAAAACTTATCCTGGGCGCCTGGGTGGCTCAGTCGTTAAGCGTCTGCCTTCGGCTCAGGTCATGATCCCAGGATCCTGGGATCGAGTCCCACATCGGGCTCCCTGCTCGGCGGGAAGCCTGCTTCTCCCTCCCCCACTCCCCCTGCTTGTGTTCCCTCTCTCGCTGTGTCTCTCTCTCTCTGTCAAATAAATAAATAAAATCTTTTAAAAAAAAAAAAAAACTTATCCTTCTGATTCTCCACCCTAGCTGTCAGATGGTGGGAAAAATTCTGTATATAGTATATATGGACTCTTTATAGGAATCCGGGGGGCACCCTGTTAGTCCAGTGTGAGAACTTAGGAGAAACCAGCCAAGGAAACCAGGCCCAATATTCCTGTAGAGTGAACAGGCAGTGTTTTGGTATTTTTCTTTTTACCCTATAGAGGAGATTATAAAAAGCATTTTCCAGTTAGGAACTCCATTTTCCTCCAAGGAATTCTGCTTCCAGGAAAATGGAATGCATGTACTTTTCCCTGCTTTTCCTACTAAGTACCAAAACCCCTGCATATTCAGTAACATGTAGGAAGGCAAGAGAAAGAACACAGAGAAACAAAAAATAGAACAAACAGAAAACAAATAATAAAATGGCATTGAAGCTCTAACATACCAATAATTACATTACATGTAAATGGTCAAAATACACCAATTAAAAAACAAAGATTGGCAGAGTGGATTAAAAAACATTACCTAAGTATGTGCTGTCTTCAGACATCCCAGTTCAAATATAATTATATAGGTAGATTGAAAGTAAAAGAATGGGAAAAGATACATCATGTAAACATTAATCAAAAGGAACCAGGAATGACTGTATTAATACTAGATAAAATAGACTTAAGAGCAAAGAAAATTACGAGGGACAGAGAGGGACATTGCATAATAATAATAAAAGATTCAGTCTACCAAGAAGACAGAAGACATAGCAATCCTAAACGTGTGTGCACCAAACAAGAGAGCTGCAAAATATATGAAGCAAAGCCGATAGAACTGAAAGGAGTAATGGACAAATCCCCAATTACAGTTGGGTACTTAAGCACACCTCTCTCAACAGTTGATAGAACAAGACAGAAAATTAGCAAGGATATAGAAGAATTCAACCACAGTATCAACCAACAGGATTTAATAGACTTTTATAGAACACTTCACCCAAAACATCTGAGTTTCAGATAGGCATTAGATAGGCAGCCACCTGTGCTTTGCTTATACGTCCTTAGAAATAGTTTCTAAACCCAAACCAGGACATGGGGTATATGAAAGTTTTATTTGTTTTTCTGTATACGTTTAGTGACTATGTAACACATATGACATATAGTCAAGTGTTTAATGTTTTTAACTAAAAGAGGTAATTATATAAAGGTATTTTCTAATTTTTCTACACCAGAGTTCTAAGCACCCTCTTTGAGAAGTGGGCTGATTAAGCTGCACATAAGAGAAAGGAATCATCCATCCAGCTGTACCAGTTGACCTCCTGCTATGTCTTCCAGAGACCCCAAGTGCAGGCATCAAGAAACAGATAGTTCGGACATGACACACTACCCTCCTTGGCTCAAGGCAACCAGAGCCTTCCAGCCACATTGCTGCTTGGGGGGCCCTGGGATTCCTTTTCCACACAACCACTGTAGAGTGATACTATGTGCAAATTAGACTCTAGACTGAGCTCCCAGCTGCCTTGCTTCATCTCTGTGCCAAACAACTAACATGCAAACAAACTTTTGGAGCACAGCTCTGCTATTTCTGCCATCCTTCCTTCTCTGATTTTCTATTCTCTTTGTTCTAGATCTGGCCTTCTGATGTTCAGGTGAGCGGTACTTCAGGGGTCTTTTTCCCTGTTACCCACTCGGTCTGTGTACCTTGGGTAAAGGCAAAGCAGGCAAAAATTACTTGTCTTTTTTCTTTGGGTTCTTGGTTCATGGTTTACATGGGTCTTAATTAAGTCTCCTGGTAGTGACCCTAGGCTGATTTCAGTCATCCTAGCCAGCCTCTTCCTACCTGTCCCCTTGGGATCCCACATCACCCTGGTCTCCTCTTGCAACAAGTACCCCGGAAACTGCCTTTGCCCGGGCTTGCCCTGGCTATCCCTTAGGTGATTCCCATTACCTTGCTTACTATAAAAGGAAGACAGTCTCAGCTGAGCGAGACTAATACTCATAAGACCTGGGCTTTTGCAAATGATTAATGGGCTCCTGCCGAGCTTGTATCCCATGAATGGTGAAGGTAATCAGTATTCAAACCAACCCACTTGAGTCGGAAGGTATGATTTTTAGGTTACACAAAGAGAGGGCTCACCAAGGGAAAGGAAGACGGGCTCCAAGATCATTCTCCGTGGTCTGTGCCATCCGTGACATCCCCTGCAGACCTGTTTCTCTGACTTTCCTGTCATCTAGACAGTGACCTTTAACACGCCCGCTTGACTTTTAGGAAGCCTTGCAGTGTTTGCACATTATGTAATGTCTGTGCTCCAGTAGAAATCTCACAGAAACAAACGGAGGAAGTTTGCTAGTCCAAATAGTGGATAATAAATCCTGCCCTATCTAGATAGACACTGATTTTCTGTATCCTTTAGTTTATACACATATTTTTTTGTTGTAGTAAGGTCTGAAAAATTCAAGGAACCAAAATATTCAAGTATTTCAAATGCTATTGCCCTTTTGGCAAAGAAGGCACTTCCTACAGGCTGGGAGTCTACGCGTTAGCCTTCTTCAGCAGATTGAGGGAGTGAAACATCGCTTCCTACCCAGCATTCAAAGAGTACCCTAATTCTAGTTAGCATACTTTATAAACTCTACCACCATGTTCATCAGATCAATTTGCCTAATCAGATTGTTTTAAATGTTGTTTTTAAAGAAAATATATGGGGTTTTTTTTTTTAGCTTAATTTTAATTCTGGAATGTTTGCTACTGCATATTTTCTCTACAATAGATGTTCTTCTGTTTCATAAGAAATAGGCTTTTCACTGAGACAGCTAAATTGGATCTCTTGATCAAAGCTAAAAGCAAATATATTTTAGCTTAGCAATATCACAGGTCAAGATAATTAAAAAATATTCTAGGGTCTTTTCATTAGTTAGGCCAAATTCATGTTTTAATTCATATCAGTTACCTATCTAGAAAAACATAGTGCAGAGACAAAGGGCATTCCTGGTAGGTTCTGTTACTTTGTTGCATACATTCTTATAAAAAAACTTTCATTATCTTTCCTTTCCTTGAGCTATATGGAAATAACTGTTTTAAACATGTACAGTGATATGAAAAGAACACACTTCTTCTCAAAATATTTTTAACTCAATCTCAGAATAATTTTTTGAGTAAGACAAAACCAGACTCCCATGTTACCTATTCTCTCATTTATGCGTGTAGCTTAGAAAAATCTATTGTTAAAAGGCAACTGCAGCTTTAATAATTCATGGAAATTTAGCCTAAAATGCAACATGACAGAAAAGTTTTGTGTATGTGTATGTGGTCGGTATTAGGATTTAGGACAAAAGGTGATTGGATACAACACTAGGTAGGATATCACCTCAGATTTAGAATTCAATGATTCAATGAAAGTTTTACTATATTTTTCTAAAGAAATTTATATGTATATATTATCTGCTACTCTAAAAAGTTGTATTATTTTTCCCAAAAAGAAAAAAAATCATACACCTTGAGTTGTGTTTTTGCCTTTGGTGAACTCAGCATCACAGAGGTAAGATGATCTGTTTGCAGACTAAATGGATGGTTATAATAACCAGTATAATGGCAAAATCAAACAAACGGGGGCATTCTACTGTGAAACCTTACAGGAGGCCCTAGATTACCTGTCACCAAACCAGCAAGACAACTTGGCTTCCAGTCCCCAAGTTCTACCTCGGAAAACTGTGTGTGCATCTGCCCCATATCACTCACTGTGGGTGTACCTCTCTCTGCATTTTCCCTCACTGCTGAGACCAGTGCTTTATGAGGCCTAATTTTTGGTCAGTCTCAACAGAATCTCTTAGACTCTCCCTCTTCCCTGCAGTGATTTGTGCTAGTCTTATACCAGTACATCCCAGCTCAGCTCACCAGTGTCCGTGTGTGTCTGCCTTCAGTTCTGGTCTCCACTGTAACATCAGTTCATGCACCACTTCAAGGAAAGCAGCAGGTTTTTCCTCCTGGCCACCACCCCCCACACCTCCCAAAAAAACCAACACCAGCTCAGTCCCTTCCCATTTCATTTAACAACGCTTACTGACACCTGCCATGAACCAAGTACTCAGCTAAGCCCTGAAAAGAATAGTAAATGAAATAAAGCTCCTGCCTTTAAGCTCACTTCCAGCATGGCAAGGGAGACAAATGTGAAGAATTGTCATCTGTCACAGGGCTATCATGAGAACAGATGCCCAGCATGAGTGGTGCCAATAAAGGAGAAATCAGTTCTACCTAGGTAAGGAAGGGAGAAGACAAATGAATTTGGACTTGAAGATGAGTTGGGATTTTTCCAGAAAGAATAGCATCAAGACAGGTGATGGAGTTCAGCAGAAAGCAGTTTTCCGTCGTAGATTATGTGTACTTGGAGAACTTAGTGATGCCATCTGACCTGTGAGCTGAAAGTCTTACTGGTCTTCCAACGTCAGCCCCCACTCCTTTCATTCCATTAGCCACTCTCCTGCGAGGGGAAGTCCTGTAGTGATACTTGAACACTAAGCAGGTTTCAGAAGATACAGTAGCAAATAGAATAGAGTATTAGACTCCTCAGTGAGTTTTCTTATACCTCTATTTAGATTTGTAATGGGAAAAAAGTAAACAATTCATTCACATTCTTCTAAATCATTCTCTTTCCTTCATGTTCATGTTTTTGTTTCCATTACTCCTGCTCCTGGATATTTCCTTCACTGTGGTGCTTGAAACTCTGAATTCTGCTGGGTTTCCAGGAATGCTGTTGACAGTCATTGCCAAGAGAAATGTGTTTTCCCCTTAGGAAATTACATGTCCATTTGGTATTATTATTTCTGACCACTGTGTTGTGTTATGAGCATTTCTGAGGAATGAAAAAGATGGCTTCCTTGGAGCAATTACTGGAAAGGAAACTGGTATGTTACTTTCTTTAAAAAAAAAAAAAAAAAATATATATATATATATACCCAGGGGCACCTGGGTGGCTCAGTCCAAAAAAAAAAAAAGTATACTTAGATCAGAAATTATCAGGGGAAAAAAAAGAATAGAAATAAAGACAGGATGAGGTACATTCCCTGATGAAAAAGAAAAAAAAATTTACTTTTAGAAATATAAAATTCCTTATAAGTTATTTGAATTTTTAAGTTGTTTCTGATTCAGGAATAACACTACAGAAAAGTGATTAAAACCTGAATGTTTTTACCTCCATGAATTATCCCAAAGTAAACTCCCATGTAACTCCCACCCAGCTCAAGAGTCACTGTTGCCTCGATCTCAGAAACCTCCTTTATTGGCCCTGCACATCCAAAAATCCACTTCTGAGCTCATTTGGGTTGTTGACAAAGTCCAGTTTATGTGACTTTATAACTGAGGTACCCACTGTCTTGCTCACTGTGAGCCAGGGGTCCCTCTCAGCTTCTAGAGGTCACTCTTCGTTCCCTTCCACATGAACTCTAGCTTCAAACCAGCAGTGGTACTTCTAATCCTTTTAGCACTTTGAATCTCTGACTTCCTCTTCTCCCACCAGCCAGAGGAAAACTCACATTTTGAAGGACTTGTGTGATTAGGTTAGGCCCACCAGGATAATCATCCTTAAAGTCATCTCTGCTGTATAACATAACCTAGTCATGGGGGTAAGATGTCATCAGATTCACAGGTGACACCCACACTCAAAAGGGAGGAGACTGTAGAAGGGCAAGGATTATCTGTGTCAGCTTAGAATTCTGCCTACCATAGACCACTATTTTCTGCTGCTCTTAAATGCTCCCTCTGTCTGTCAAAAACCCAATATCCATATATGTGTAGTCATTTCTGGAAGAGTTTATATAAAATCAGTATTATTTCTTCCTTAAATGTTTGGTAGAGTGGACCAATGAAGTCCTCTTACCCTGGAGTTTTCTTTGTGAAAAGGCTTGAAATTACAAATTTAATTTCTTTAATAGATATAAGACTTTTCAGGTTATCTGTTTGTTTTCAAGTAAGCTTAAAATTTGTGACTTTGTTCATTTTATCTCAGTTGTTGAATTTCTTGGCATAAAGTCGTTTACAAGATTACCTGATTATCCTTTTGGCGTCTGTAAGATCTATAGGGTGTCACTTCTCTTTCCTGATATTGATAATGTTTTATATCTCATGTCTTCTCATGTATTTTTTTTTCCTGATCAGTCTGGTTAAAGGCTTATCAATTTTACTGAACTTATTCTTGGTTTCATTTATTTTCTCAGTTGTTTTTCTGCCTTCTGTTTCACTAATTTCTGCTATGAATATTATTATTCACTTTATTCTCCCTACTTTGGAGTTAATTTTCTAGTTTCCTACAGTGGAACTGAGGTCATTCATTTGAGATCTTTTTCCATTTCTAAAATAGGTTTTTAGTGCTTTATAAATTGCTCTCTAAATACTACTGTGGTCATGTCCCACAAATTTGGATATGATGTGTTTTTGTTTTTATTCACTTCACAATACTCTCTTATTTCCCTTTAGATTTCTTCTTTGACCCAGGGGTTATTTCGAAATGGGTTATTTCATTTCTATATATTTGGCGATTTTCCAGGTATCTTTCTGTTATTGATTTCTAATTTAGTTCCATTATGGCCAGAGAACATGTTTTATATGATTTTAATTGATACATGTTTTATGGACCAGGATGTGACTTTACTTGGGAAATGCTTTGTGGATACTTGAAAAGAATGTATATTCTTCTGTTCTTGATCGGGAGACTGTTCTATAGATATGACTTAGGTCAAGTTGATTGATGGTGTCATTTTCTGTATCCTTACTGACTTTCTTTCTAATTGTTCTAATCAATTATTAGAAGATGAGTATTGAAATCTCGAACTATATTTGTGGATTTGTCTGTTTCTTTTTATATTTCTATTAGTTTTTACTTCACATATTTTGAAGTTCAAACATATTAGGTGCAAAAACATTTAGGACTTTTATACCTTCGTGATGAATTGACCCTTTATCTCTGGTAATATTCTTGTCTCTGAAATCCAGTTTTTTTGATATTAATATAGTCATTCCAGCTTCCTTTGGGCTAATGTTAGCATGATGTATCTTTTTCCATTTTTTAACTTTTAGCCTATTTATGTCTTTATATGTAAGATCCACTTCTTGTAGGCAGCAAATAGTTGAATCTTGCTTTCTTACCCACTCTGCCTTTTGATTCGAATGTTGAGACAATTTATATTTAATGTAGTTATGAATTGGGCTGGCTTAAATCTGTAATCCTGACATATATTTTCTATTTGTCTCCTATGTTCTTTGTTCCATTGTTGCTTTTTTCCTACCTTCCTATGAATCAGTTGGGTATTTTTTATGGTTTCATCTCCTTCATTGGCTTATTAGTCATTCTTTGTTTTGCTGTGTCAGTGGTCACTTTAGGATTTACAATGAACACCTTTAACTTTTACAGTCTTCAAATGATATTATACCACTTGAAGTATGCCATAAGAAACTTAACAACAGTGAGCCCTTTCTCCCTCCTAGCATTTGTGATACTGTTGTTATATATTTACTTCTTTGATATGTTATTACTGTTTTCGATTAAACAGTCAATTGTCTTATAAAGAGATATAAATAACAGAGAAATGTATTTTAAATTTACTCACATAATTACTATGTCTGATGTCCTTTATCTCTTTGTGTAGACACAATTTCCATCAGATATCATCTTGCTCTAAGTATTTCTCATAACATTTCTTGTAATTCCACTGATAGTTAATTCTTTCAGCTTTTGTATGTCTGGAAATGTATTTTCTCTCCATTTTTGAAAGCTATTTTCACTGACTATAGAATTCTAGATTGGCAAGTTTTTTTCCCCTTTCATTACTTTAGAAATGTTCCTCCATTGTCTCCTAGTTACATCATTTCAAGAAGAAATCTGCTGTCATGTTAACTCTTGGTTCCTCTGTAGGTAATACAGTTGACCCTTGAACAATATGAGGGATGGGGCACCAACCCCCTGTGCAGTCAAAAATCTGTGTATAACTTTTGACTCCCCAAAAATTTAACTATTAATAGCCTACTGTTGATCAGAGCCTTACCAATAACATAAACAGTCAATTAACACATGCTGTGTATGTTGCATTTTTATATACTGTATTCTTACAATAAAGTAAGCTAGAGAAAAGAAAACATTATTGAGAAAATCAGAAGTAAGAGAAAATACATTTACAGTACTGTCCTGTATTTATCAGAAAGAATCCGTGTATAAGTGGACCCACACACTTCAAACCCATGTTGTAAAAGGGTCAACTGTAAATCATTTTTCTCTGTCTACTTTTAAGATTTTCTCTTTATCACTAGTTTGAAGCCATTCATTATATACTTTGGTATAGTTTTCTTCATGGTTCTTGTGCTTTGGGATTCTTTGAGCTTCTTGAATTTGTGGGTTTATGGTTGTAATATTTTAATATTTTTTCAGGTATTTTTTCTGTACCTCCCTCCTTCAGGGACTCCAGTTACATGCTATATGATGTATGACACCACTTTGAAGTTCACTTGTGGTTCACCGAGGTTCTGGTCTTCCCCTTGCCCCCCCCACCCCAGTTTCTTTCTTTCTCTGTTTCCTTTTGGATAGTACCTATTGCTATGTCTTCAGTTCACTAATTTTTCTTTTATGATATCTACTCTGCTGTTATCCCATCCAGTGTATTTTTCATCTCTAGAAGTTTGATATGAGTCTTTCTTATATCTTCCCTAATTCTGTTTAACATGCTCAATATTTCTCACTTCTCAAATATATGGAATAGGTTATAAAACTTTCAATATCTGTGAATACCAATTTTTAAAAAATAGCCTAATTTTGATATAATTAAAATGCAATAAAACTCACTCTTCAGTGGTTGTTTTTTAGTATATTCTCAAAGTAATGCAACCTTGACAAATGTCTGACTTTAGAATATTTTCATCACCTCAAAAAGAAACCCCATGCCCATCACTCCCCATTTCCACCTTCCCCCAGTCCCTGACAACCACTAATCTACTTTCTCTCTCAATGTATTTGCCTATAATGGACATTTAACATAAAAGGAATTATACAGTACGTGGCCCTTTGTGACTTGCTTCTTTCATTTAGCATGGTGTGTCCAGGGTTCATTCATGTTGTAGCATGTATCAGTACTTCATTATTGCTCAATAATATTCATTTTATGCATATTTTGGTTTTCCATTCATCAGTTGATGACCATACAGATTGTTTCTACTTTTTGGTTATCATGGACAATGTTGCTGTACATGTTCACATCAGATTTTCTGTGGACCTCTGTTTTCAGTTCTCTTGGGTTTGTGCATACAAATGGAATTGCTGGATATATACGGTAACTCTATATTTAACATTTTGAGCAACTGTCAAACTATTTTCCAAAGTGCCTGTACCAATTTACAATGCCACCCACAGTGTATGAGGGCTTCAGTTTCTCTGCATCCCTGTCAACACTGGCTTTTGTTTGTCTCTTTTCTTGTAGCCATCCTGTTAGATGTGCTGTGGTATGACACTGTGGTTTTGATTGCGTTTTTTTGATGACTAATGATGTTGAGCACCTTTTCACACACTTACTGGCCATCTGTACTTCTTTAGAGTAAGGTCTATTCAAATCCTTTGCCCATTTTTATTTATTTATTTTTTTTAAGATTTATTTATTTATTTTAGACAGAGAGAGAAAGAGAGCACATGCGAGCATGGGGGTGAGGAGCAGAGGAAGAGGGAGAGAGAAACTCAAGCACACTCCAAGCTGAGTGTGTGGAGCCCAATGCAGGGCTCAAGCTCATGATCCTGAGATCACAACCTGAGCCAAAACCAAGAGTTGGACACTTAACTAACTGTGCCACTAGGCACTCCCTTTTGCCCATTTTTAATCAAGTTTTATATAAAGAGTTCTTTATATATTCTGGATACTAGATCCTTATTGGATATATGATTTTTTTTTTCATTCTTTGGGTTGTCTTTTCACTTTCTCGATGGGGTCCTTTACAGTGCGAACGGTGGTAATTTTTATGAAAACCAGTTTATTTTTCCTTTTCTCACTTGTGCTTTTAGTGTCATGTCTTAGAACCCATTGCCTCATCTGAGATCACAAAGATTTATTCTTATATTTCCTTCTAAGACTTTTATAGATAGATTTAATTGTTAAATTAAGGACTGTGATCCATTGTTAGTTAATTTTTGTATACGGTATAAGGTAGTGGTCCAACTCATTCTTGTGTGTGTGTATATCCAGTTTTCCCAGCACCATTACTTGAATGTTTGCCAATTTTATTATCTTTGTCATTTTGGAGTCAGTTTTAACTATTTTTTTTCCTTATTTTGGGTTGTATTTTCTTGCCTTGCATGTTTGATAACTGTTTATGGCATGCTTTACATTGTTAATTTTACCTTTTTGGGTGCTGGATATTTTTGTATTTATGTAGATGTTCTTGAGCTTTGTTACAGGACAGTTATGTTATTTGGAAATAGTTTAATACTTTCTGTTCTTGCTTTTAAGCTTTGTTAGTTGGTTGCAAGACACATTTAGTTTAGGGCTAATTTCACCCCATTACCAAGGCAAAACTTTTCCAAGTTCTACAGTTGATACACCATGAATTACGAGATTTTCCTACTAGGCCAGTGGAAACAATAACTACTCCCAGTTTGGGCATTGTTCCCTCCAAGTCCTTTCAGGTGGTTCTTTCCCCAGCTTCTGGTGGTGTCCGACATGATAGTGCCAATTAGTACTTAGCTGGAGCTGAAGAGGAACCCTCTGCTGATCTCTGGAGCTGCCTCCCCACCCCCTTTTTCGGCAGCTCTCTCCCCTTCACTACTCTGCCCTACAAAACCAGGGCACTGACCTCCCCAGAATACCAGCTCGGCCTCCTTGTTTTACAGTGTGTCCAGAATTTGTTTGAATCAGCGGTGGTAAAGTGACACGCATGGAGAACTGCCTTTGGAGTAAGAGTTTATTACCTACAGTTCCCAGGAGGAGACAGGGTAGAAGGAAGGCATGAGGAAAGTGCAGGATGCCAGGGGCCACCTTGTTTGGATGGAGAGATTATTGACACTGATTAATTCCAGACAGCAATAGAAAAAAATATAAGTTTTCCAAAATTTTAGGTACAGCTAACCACTTGGTGAATAAAAACAGAATTTGTGCTTTCAGACTATTTAGTGAAAAGAAATTTTTAAGAGATAGTAAAGGGGCATGTGGCTGGCTCAGTCAGAAGAGCGTGCGACTCTTGATCTTAGGGTTGTGAGTTCGAGCCCCATGTTGGGTGTAGAGATTACTTAAAAAAAATAAATGAACTTTAAAATAAATAGGAGAAGAAAACATCATTCACTAAAGGGAGTAGAAAGGAGAGTTGGAAATCAAAAGAAAGCAAAGCATATACAAAACAGGATGACTGGAGTCAGACCAGATCTCTCTTATATTAATATATGTGACTGTGTTAAGTCCCTTTATTTAAGAGATACTTTCAAATTACATTTTTAAAGAGGTCTGCTTATGATTTCAAGAGACATACTTAAAACAAAATGAGGAAAGATTGAAAAATAAAGAAAAGGACACATATATCAGGCAGATGACAGAAAAGCAAGCAAAGGGACAATAATACACCAATCAAAATGGAACCCAAGGCACACAGCATTTAATGAAAATTTGCAGACCAGTTCGAGAAAGCCACATAAATTCACATTGTCTCTGATTCTCTTCCTCTTTCTCCGATATGTGACATCTTGAAACGGAGAGGGTCAACTTTGCTCATTATGCAGTCAGTACAATGGGACTAACCCTCAGTAAAAACTCTTAGGGAGCCTTTAAACCTATTTTAAAATAAACATTCATTTTAGTTGTAACTTTAAAAAATAAATAAATAAAAGGTCAGGAAAGTTTCACATTAGTAACTGCATGCAGTTTCCCTGGTATACGTGAGTTAGCTGTAGAAGTGTGTGCTTTTACTCCTTAAATCACAAAAACACATCGATCGGGTACACCACACCCCATCAGCTGTGTGGCTGACATTCGGCGGTCCTGTCGCTGCCGTGTGCCACTGTCGAGAAAGGCAGGTGAGGGGAACATACCTCTCTTGGCCTCAGTGACACCTCACATCAGACAGTGCTTGCTGAAAGGAAAAGGGGGAACAGGAATTAAATCCAATTAACTTGACATTTGTGTTCGTTCTCTGTATTCTAAATGTTTGACTCTTTTTTTTAAATGTAGCTAATGTTGCCTACCTTGGGGGCCAAGAAATGATGAAGGTGGTGAAGAGAGACAACGAAACCATAAAGACATACTTACCTAAGGTAATCACTTTGGTGCTGCAAGGAAGTAAGTAGATGGGCAGAAATATTTACTGACCATGAAGTGCTAGAATTGGTTAAGAGTCTGTAAGACCTCAAGGGTTTGTAGATTTCACATAGAGTTCTACTTCTAGTTCAAATAAGGCAGATCTTGAAAGTTGCATAGGAAGTAAGTAAAGCTGACTATACACTTCAGTATATTCTTAAATAAAGTTTACCACTGTTTTTGTTAGGTTTGTTTCTAGAATCAGTGCTTCTGTCTAGGGTCTTATACTGAGGAGATCTCAATAATATTTATCAAATAAATGAGTTATATCAAAATGTGAGTAAAACACTGGACAAGAACTAACATCACTATGACCTGTTGACTCAGCCTGTCTTTCTTTATTCTCCAGTGCATTAGAATAGGAATGTTCAGCTCTGACACCAAGACCAGATTTCTATACAAGGAGGTGCAGAAAGGCAAAGATTGAAATATTTAGCATTTGGGAGTTACTGCTCCAAATGTTAGCATCTTTTTTTATTTTATTTTATTTTATTTATTTATTTCAGAGAAAGAGAGAGCATGGGCAGGGAGAGGGGCAGAGGGAGAGGGAGAAGCAGACTCCCCGCTGAGCAGGGAGCCTGATGGGGGGCTTGATCCCAGGACCCCGGGATCATGACCTGAGCCGAAGGCAGACGCCCAACTGACTGAGCCACCCAGGCACCCCCAAATGTTAGAGTCTTACACAAACACATTTGGAAGCACCAGTCTCTGAAACTGTGAGGGTACTGTGTTTGAGAATATGTCTAAGAACCCTCGAATTGGTGGCTCTGGTACTCCCATGGCATCATTTGTCTGCTTGTCCATTCTGAATAGGATAGAACTGAACTGTCTAAATATGATAGCCACCAGCCACGTGTGGTTCTTTGTGGCTAGTCTGAAAGGAGATGTGCTGTAAGTATAACAGGCATATTGGATTTCAGAAACTTAGTACCCATAAGAGATAAAATATTTCTTTTTTTTTTTTTTTTTTTTTTTAAAGATTTTTATTTATTTGACAGAGAGAGACACAGCGAGAGAGGGAACACAAGCAGGGGGAGTGGGAGAGGGATAAGCAGGCTTCCCGCTGAGCAGGGAGCCCAATGTAGGGCTCGATCCCAGGACCCTGGGATCATGACCTGAGCCGAAGGCAGATGCTTAATGACTGAGCCACCCAGGCGCCCCGAGATAAAATATTTCAATAATATTTTTATATCGATTACATGTTGAAATGATAATATTTTAGACTATTGGGATAAATAAAATAGACTGTTAAAAGTAATTTCATCCATTCTTTTATACTTTTTAATGTAGTTACTAGAAAGTTTTAAAGTACATATGTGCTTATATATCTCTGGGGGGCTGTGCTAATCTAGAATCTAGAGCTTTACAGTCAGTGCTGAGCTGTGACATCTGCAGGACTCAGTGCAGTGAGCCCTGCTGAGTGGTCAGCTCTTCCAGGGCCCAAGAACCTACAGTCTGCAAGTCATATCTCAGATACCCTCCCCTTAGGTTTAGAATGTCTTCATAAACTTTGAGACATTTGACTTCAACTTGCTACAGTGTTAATTCATATTTCTAGAACCTCCCAATACAATTATCTTAAAGCAAAAAATGTATATGTTCTCTTAAAAAAATATTTTCAGAATATTGATCTATAAGAGCTTCACCCGGAGAGGACTTTTGAAAATCTGTGTTTGACTTATGGCCATAGTGGTCATCTTTTTCTAAAACAGCATTTGGCTAGAGATTGAAATTTTGAAGCCAGAAGGAAACCCTCACTAGCTGAATGGGGGAGGTTGGGGCCTCAGAAAAACACTTTTCTCCAGGGCTTTCAGCTGTTTCCAGTCACTGAAGGATGTAAAAATACAAGAAAAACAGTATTTTATTTTTCAGCTAAATTATAAGTGAATTTGTTTCAAAAATGCATTTAAGTTCTCAAGGCCAGAAGTTCATAAAAACAACTCAATTCCCAGTTAATAAGATGCCCACTTCCAAAATTCACACTTGCAGAATGACTAGACCCATCATGTGTCGAAGCCTGTCTTACCACCTGTGGAAGCCAGCTGCTATAAAGTACTCATCATTTCTGGATTCTGTTTGTATGTTATGCTCAGAAAGAGGTCAAAAGAAGGTGCTAACTTATTCCTGTCCTAAGTTAAATCCATATGCAAGTGTAATCATTCCCAGATCGAAGTCTGCTTATGGTAACTGTGTCAGGACTGTAAGTTCACGGAAACTTTTAAAAGAGAAATGGGGGTATAATGGTAAATGGCAGGCCATTTCAAGGTTATTATTAACACAGTCACAGGAATAAACTTTTCCAACTACAGAGAATAGTTTTTGTTTTGTTTTTTGAGACAGCACTAAAGGGACTTGTGGAATTTGGGAAAGCAAGGCATTGTTTAGTTTAACGATGCAAAACTACCTTGCCATTAATTGATTATCCTTTGTACCGGCTCAGTTTGATCTGTCCACTAGAATAAGCAAAACGAGGTACAGAGAGACAGGAAGTTTATTACAACTTTTTGTTTCTGTAATGAAGAAAGAGGAAACATGCTGTAATTTAATATTGGTGAAGGTTGATTCAACAGACGTCCCAGTCTGCTTGAGAAAATAAGGAAACTTGAAAGGGCACACAGTCTTAGGAAGGTGGTGGGCATTGCCTCGTGCCTTCCAAACAATCCTGATACGTGTTTCAACTTGAAAACCGATTTCCAAGACTAGACATATCCCTTCTTAGATACTCTGGTCAGGGATACTCTGTCCCATTTCAGCCGCAAATATAGGGGTTCAAAAACTTCCTACCTATCCAGGACTGTCGCGTGTGGAGACTCCATGAACCACATATTTTGTTGCAAAAATACTTTAAGGTATCTCAATTATTCAACAAATTTTTGAAACAGTTCTGAAAAATGTCTTTGTGCCATCTAGTCAGGAAGCCACAAGAAAGTCTAAAAATAGTCTCTCTACTACATCATGTGGACGGCTTTGGGATTCTTTCTGATCCCCTAGAAAACTATCATACCATAATCAGCAGGCTTTGGCTCTACATTCAAATTTTCTACCACTGGATTTCCATTGTCCATGTGAAGAGAACGTTTATCTTCTTGAGGTAAATGGGCCTTTTTAACTCTGAAAAATCTACTGGGCTGATTGCCTGCCTCCCTCCCAGGTCTAGAGACATTATACACAGTATCAGAGAGTTGCATTTATTAGCAGTGCTTCAGTACTACATAAAGTTGTTTCCCTTTCTTGGAGCAAATATACCAGACTCATAGTTGTTTCTAAAAGAGTGTACCATGACCTGTGGCATCATAGATTGTGTTCTGTCTTCACCTGACTGAATCCTACCTGTCCTTTAAAACTTGGCTCCAGAGGCGCCTGGGTGGCTCAGTTGTTAAGCGTCTGCCTTCGGCTCAGGTCATGGTCCCAGGGTCCTGGGACTGAGCCCCATGTCGGGCTCCCTGCTCGGCAGAAAGCCTGCTTCTCCCTCTCCCACTCCCCCTGCTTGTGTTCCCTCTCTCGCTGTGTCTCTCTGTGTCAAATAAATAAATAAAATCTTTTTTTTTTTTTTTTTTATAAATAAATAAAATCTTAAAAAAAAAAAATAGGGGCGCCTGGGTGGCTCAGTTGGTTAAGCGACTGCCTTCGGCTCGGGTCATGATCCTGGAGTCCCGGGATCGAGTCCCGCATCGGACTCCCTGCTCAGCGGGGGGTCTGCTTCTCCCTCTGACCCTCTTCCCGCTCGTGCTCTCTGTCTCTCATTCTCTCTCAAATAAATAAAATCTTTAAATAAATAAATAAATAATAAATTTAATTAATTAATTAATTAATTAATTAAAACTTGGCTCCATTGTCATCTCCAAGAGGCCTTCCCCAGCCCCAGCCCCTGGTTTTGGTTAGATGTCCCTCCTCCAGCTTCCCTGACTCCCTGTGTAGTTATAATATTGCATTTTTTACACAGTATTTAAGTAGTCAGTTTGCCCCTCTTGTCTACCTACAGGTCAGAAACTATGTTTTTCTCATCTTGGTATCTCTAAAGACTCAGAACAATGTATGATACCTGCAGAGTTAATAAATAAGTTAATGTATACTAGATGGATGGATGGGGAAGCCATCAGGGTATAGATTCTAAGCCTTTTTTGTGCCAGGGGTCTCTTTGGCCCTCTCATGTATGGACCCCTACTCAGAATAACATTTTTAAGTATGTAAAATAAATACATGAAATTACTACCAAAAAAAGCAATTGTATTGAAGTACAGTTATCACAATAACTTAAAAAAACAAATTTGTGGTATATAGTATGTGCACCTTTATTAACACATTAAATAATGAGATATAATAGTCAGAATTAAAATTGTAAATTTGTAGCAATGAGCATAAATAACTTTTTAGTTATCTTCACCAAGTTTCCTGTGATTTGAAAATTTCCATAATTTTATAGGTAACAAAATATAGGTGTTACTCATACAACTGTTGTTTGTTGCCTATATTCCTAATTGAAGGAAATATGAAATTATAGTTAGAGGTTAGCAAAAATAAAGATGTCATCTTTTTCCCAAGCAAGTTTACATTACCCCTCCCCCACTGTCACCGCGTCCACGTGAACTCACGTGGACCCATAGACCCCCCAGTGAGGAGGCCCTACTCTTGTGACACCAGACAAGGTTAGGCAGCATGATGGTGTGGCTTGGGTGCTGGCAAATGCTACACTAAAAAGATGAGGTTATTTTGAGCTGTTGGGGAGCTAGTGCATGGTTTCAGCAAAGGGGTAATGATCAGGGTGATATATAAAATGTTTGACCACCATCTGACATAGCGACTTACCTATCCGAGCGTGTGCCATCCGTGAACAGCTAGCCAGCTGAGAGCGACCAGTTCATATCAGTCATCCCTAGGAATGTGGCTGGATTAACAAATGAGAGGGATTATTGGGGGGGATGTATGGAAAATATTGGAGCAGAGGGAAATTTGAGATAGGGAGATCATTCAGAAGGCTTTTACAAGGACTGAGGCAGTGGGATGGGGGCGGAGAGGAGGTAGGATAGGGAAGATTGAGGAAGTAGAATCAGAAGCACTTGTACTAATAGGACATGAGAGAATGAGAAGAGTCTCAGATTATGTTTCCTATGTAGATTGGTAACAAGATAGGGAATGTGGGAGAAGTACCAGCAAGTCGTGGGAGGTGGTTGAGAAAGTAGTTCACGTGGGTACTTTGTTTGAGACACCTGTGGGACCCCCAAGCGGACACATGTCTGGCAGGCAGCTGGACATATGGGTATGAAGCTTAGAATGGTGGTCGGGGCAGAATTTGGATTTGGATATAATGAGGATAGACTCGAAGCCATGAGCCTGGGTAACAGTAACAAAAGGGAGTAGTATATGGAGAGAAGACATCTAAAGATTGATCCTTGGGAGCACAGCTTAAAAGGTTGGGAGGAAGTAGAGGAGCTAATGAACAAGACAGGAGTGGAGGGGGAGGGATGGGAATGAGAACCAGGAGAGAATAAACCCAAGTAAGAGAATCAGCTGTACCTTTTCGCCACCCCAGTCCCAGTTGTTTGGGGAACCCCTGGGGTATGTTCTGCTTTATGAGCCACCTGGTGTGTCTGAGGCAAATAGGTCAGCATTCCCTTGTTCTGTCATTGTTCTAAACTGTAAGGGAATGTATGTCTCACTCACAGAAAAGTGAATTAGTGTTTGGTTTAGAAACTTGAAGTTTTCATTTAAAACTCACTTAGGAGGGAAATTCTAAACTGCCGTGACCATCTCTGGCCTAGGCGTATGGAAACAGCTGGTCTGTGCTCCTGCCAGACCGAATCTGAACACCACTGTCAGTCGGCAAGGGTCTCAGATCATTCCCGGCAAGAACACACAAGGTGCAGCTTTGTGACAAAGGCGGGCAGCCGTCAAGGGGCCACCTGCAAAGTGGTGCTGTCCCTGCCCCCAGGGGGCCAGGCCAGGGCAAAGGGAGGTTTGGGAAAGGGGCAGAATGTCCTCAGGAACAGGAACCTCTCTGCTATGGCTCTTTCTTGGCCCCCCTGAGCCCAGAGGTGCATGTTGCCTTTGGGAACAAACCTTGTGCAGTTGTTTGCAGACTTGGGCATGTAAATCCTTCGGACACGCACACGTCCTGCTTAGCGGGGCATAGGAAGTCTGCCTGCACCAGCTAACCAGGACTGCCTTCCGCCACGCCTCCGTCTGAAACTGATGGTGTTAGTTCTGCCTGTGTCATCTGAAACCTGTTCAGAATGTCATAATCATCCTGGAAATACATAGGTTTGTTTTTATCTCAATCATTTGAGATTGCAAGGAGCGGGTGTGTACTGGGGAGCAGTCTTCTGAGTCGCAGCCTGGGCAGCTGGACATATGGTATGAAGCTTAGAATGGTGGTCGGGCGGAATTTGGATTTGGATATAATGAGGATAGACTCGAAGCCATGAGCCTGGGTAACAGTAACAAAAGGGAGTAGTATATGGAGAGAAGACATCTAAAGATTGATCCTTGGGAGCGACCAGTTCATATCAGTCATCCCTAGGAATGTGGCTGGATTAACAAATGAGAGGGATTATGGGGGGGCGGAGCTCTACCACTGGCTTACTTATGGAACCTTGATTAAGTTACGTGACCTCACTGTGCCTCCTTTTTTCATCAATAAAACGGTTTAATAATAGTATCTAATATCATACATTTGTTCCAAAAATATAATGCTATAATTGATGTAAAGACCTTTCAAGAGTATCTGTCATGGACTAAGCACTCAAAAGTTTATCATTATTATTATTATTACTATTGTTATTATCATAAAGTTAGTTATATCCTAGATATGCCTCTGAGTGCTTTAAAAAGACTATTTGCTTAACTTCTCCCCCCCCCCCCACACTCCTTCCCAGATATTTTCATTCTGCAGTGAAAGATTTTGGTGATATTAAATATATAGCCAAGAGACCCTGGAATGCCCCAGCCCCATTCTAGATCACAGCCACTGCTCCCCTTGAGATGCCTAAGGGAAATGTACAGGAACAAACAGTGGTGAAGGAAAGCGCAGGAGTACTTAATCTTTACCAGGACTTGGGCCAGTACCCTCGTGCAGAGAATTCAGATGAGCTGCACTTGGCCATTTCTCTAAGTTAGTTAAACAAGACCCTTGAGCACATCTGCCAGTTTCCTGAGGCATATGACTAGGGAGAAAAAGAAACAAGAG
This sequence comes from Phoca vitulina, assembly GCF_004348235.1. NCBI lineage: Eukaryota > Metazoa > Chordata > Mammalia > Carnivora > Phocidae > Phoca > Phoca vitulina. The sequence goes on from NW_022589855.1 coordinate 20,663, forward strand.
GATAAATTTGTTCCCGATGCCTCATACTCTGTAGCCTCACCAGAAGAAAGTTGATGCCTCAGGTCAGCTTCTTACTCCAGTCCTAGATAAGAAAGAGACAAAGCCAGCCACTAGCTTGTCCAGTGCTTTCCATTTGGGAGCGTGTTCTGGCCCTTTACACTTGAGTCAGAAAGGAGAGAGCCTCACTGTGCAAGCCTGTTGATGCTCAGTTGTAGCCACTGGAGAGGGGTCCAGTCAGTAACCCACCGGCCTTTCTCCTCCTCCTCCGCGTCCTTTGGTGCCTCGAGTCCCACCGCTCCCTGAGGTGCTTGCGCGGGGAAGAGGGCTCTGGTCACAAAGGATTGTGTTGTCACCTCCATCCTCAGCCATGTTTCTTCATCTTGGGGGATTTTAATTCTCATGTTGTCAAGAATGATAATTGAGCCAATTCTGGATGAAAGGAAGAAAGGAAAAAAGGTAAATTGGAAAATGAATTTCCTAAACTATCTCCCTTTCTTTAGCAGTTCTTCAAGTTCCTAAAAAGGGTTGCTCAGAAAGACTGCAGTGAAATTGTAAAGCTTAGTGACTGCTATCCATCTGTTCCCAAGAGGAATGTGGTTTTTAAATAACAGAAAAGAAGAGGCTTATGTTACAGAGTAGGCCTCTTCTGCGGGTGCAGGTCTGACTATCCAGGGAAAACAGCAGCCTGCCCTGGATTCTCTGCAGGGTGGAATGCATGGAGGAGGGTTAGTACCCTGAGCCTGGGAAAGCTGGAGGGAGGGGGGGATGCAAACAGGAAAATAAAGGCAGGACAGGGAGATCTAGCTGGGGGGTACCTAGATGTGCAGGTACTGATTTGACCCCTTGGTAGGCTGCTAGCTGCTTTGTATCTGATCTTTGGCTTCTTTGAGCATAAACAAAACAAAAACAAAACAAAAAAACAGACCCAAACCTGTCAGGCGGCAGTTATTTCTGAGAAGGAGAGGAAAAGTGGAGAAAGCAGGAATGACAATTTTTCTGACTTCTCAGAGCATGAAGGAGAAAATGTGTCTCTTCCCTGAGCATCTACACCATTGCTCTGTGGTTACTCTCGCAATGCAGCGGGCTTCCCCTGCGGCACAGCGTGACAGCTCAGCACTCTTTCTAAAGAAGTCGGCTTGTACACGTACTGGGCACCCAGGGAGCTACAGCTCTTCATGGAATGCTAACAGAGGAATCTGCAAAAGCAGCCCAGGAAAGCAGGGGGCCTTATCTCTGCTGCTGCGAGAGCCCGGGGGTTCCCCCTGTGAACCCTACCAGGAGGCGAAGTGACAGTCTTCGAATGCTGGTGCCGTCCTTCATTTTAGAAAACACTCAACCAGGAATGCCCAGATGGCACTGCAATGTAGGCTCCAGGTCTCGTTAATAAGTAAAAGTGGTGAGAGTCACCTCAGCGAGCCAAGCGTGAGTGGTGGCTTGAAGACAGGGGCTGTGTTTCACTGTGTATCTGGTTGACAGCTGATCTTGGATCTTCCAACCAGTGTCTTTCCCCATGATCTGCTCGGGAATACAGCATGTCTGTGTGTGTGTGTGTGTGTGTGTGTGTGTGTGTGTGTGTGTGTGTACTATATGATAATAATGTATATAGTAAAGCACTTTGCTTTAGGCTTAAAGAGTGTATAAGGGGCGCCTGGGTCGGTTAAAGCAACTGACTCTTGATTTCAGCTCAGGTCATGATCTCGAGGTTGTGGGATCAAGCCCCATGTCAGGTTCCATGCTTGGCAGGGAATCTGTTTGAGATTCTCTCTCTCTCCCTCTGTCCCTCCTGTCCCCCAAAAAATAAATACATCTTTTTTAAAAAAAGGAAAGAAAGCATATAATACTTATATATTTTCTGAGCCTGACATATCAAAAGCAGCTTATCAGAAGAAAATGTATTTTCTTAAAAATTAAAGTCATGTGGCTGCTTTCTCCTCTGACCTGAGCACAGCTCCCACTGTAGGGAAGAACCTAGACAGATGTTACCCCCACAGGAGATCCCTTTGTCTTCATTGTCATCAGCAGTAGAATAGCAACTGCCCTTTAGAGTGTTTACTATATGTCAGGTACTTGATACGCTTGTTTTCTGATCTTACCATCCCACACTTTACAGAGAAGGAAACAGGCACAGAGAGGCTAAGAAATTGGCCCAAGATAACAATGCTAGTAAATGGAAGAACCAAGATTCCAGTCGAGGCAGGCATGGCTCAGGGCCCAAGCTCTCAACATTGCACCCACTGCACCGTTCTCCCCCTGTAACTGCATAATGAACTTGAGCAGTTTCACAGATTATTTTACCATAATAGAACATGAAGGCTTTATGAGAAGCCCTTTCACTCTGAGTATATTGGCCCTGAAATACCATTTACCCCTCTGCTCAGGTCTACGCTCTATCATGAAACAGATTGCCTGAAGACCACTTGAAGAGAGGAAGTTCAATTTGTTTAACCGCCAGGAACTAGTTTATACCAAACTTGGCTATGTGGTGAATTATGTTCTAAGGAGCTTCTCAAATTCAGCTTATCTGTAGGGTTAACAAAATGAATAAATGAATAAATGAATGAATACATAAATAAAATAAATTAAATAAGTAAAGTTAAATAAATAAATAACATTCAAAGACTATGAAAAACTTCCTTTTATTAGACCTGTGATTCCTGTAATGCCTATAGTCCTACTGGATTGTTGAACAAAGAGAAGTGATACAATCAGAGATTTTTTTTCCAGTTTTATTGAGATATAATTGACAAAACATTGTGTTAGTTTAAGGTATACAACATGATGAATTTGGTATATGTATATATTGCAAAATGATTACCACAGTTAAGTTTAGTTAACATAATCACCTCACGTAGTTATAAATTTAAATGTCTAGTGATGAAAACTTTTAAGTTCTACTGTCTTAGCAGCTTTTAAGTATACAGTACAATACTGTTAACTATAGTCACCATGCTGTGCATTAGATCACCAGGACTTACTCATCTTATAACTGAAAGTTTGTACCTTTTGACCACCTTTACCCAATCCCTCCCACCCCCGTAGCCCCATCTCTGGAAACTACCAATGTGTTCTCTGTTTCTAGGAGTTCTTTTTTTTTTTTTTTGGTAGATCCCACCTATAAGTGAAATCATACAGTATTTGTCTTTCTCTGACTTACTTCACTTAGCATAATGCCTTTAGGGGCCATCCATATTGTCACAAACAGCAGTATTTCCTTCCTTTTTATGGTTGAATAGTATTCCCGTGTGTGTGTGTGTGTGTACACCACCAGATAGAGATTTTTGTGCTTTTTTTCTTGTTCATTATTTTAAGATATGTCGTTGAAAGTGATTTTTATTAGTTATTAGCTAAATCAAATATATAAACTTAGGTCATAAAATGGTTTCTAGCATTTCTTTTGTTCTTAAAATAAATCCTCTGTTAGTAATGCATAAAAGCCAGCAATACAAAACGTGTACTAAAACAAAGCTTTGTTGACTCCTTCAGGGCAGAATTCGGGTTTTCCTACGTTGGGCTCCTGTAACAGTACCTCTCTCTCTGCCTATTGTGTTGAAGGGCCAGTTTGTACATGCCTGTGTTTTTCCTTAGTCTGGCAGCTTCTCCAGGGCAGAGCTGTTTTACTCACTGGTGAATTTCAACCACTTAGCTAATACCAGATGGGAGATACAGTTAGAGTCATTTTTAGTGGGACTGCTTTGAATCTGTGAGTTTTAGCAGCAAAAAGTGAGAGAAAAAAAACACCCGCATGAGAAAAGACAAATGTGGTTTCTGTATGGTGGCAAACTACAACCATTTGCAGGGACATTTCTGCAGGGACATATCTCCTTAGGGGCACACTGAAAGGTTAAAGGATAATATGTCTGTGAGCACAGAGACCATAGTAACCATAATTCCACCTTACCGCAGAAAACACATGAGAAAAAGCAAAAAGCAGTCCTGAGAAGACAAAATGTACAAAAACTGGGAAAATTAAATTTTGTGTTTAATAGAGAAATGGATTACTTAACATGACAGCAATTTGGAAACACAGAATAATTCCCATTCAATAATGTGTACTTCTTATCAAGTCCCATGCATATCAAAGCAAGTGCCAAGGAGAAAGAAACTATAGGAAATAATTTATCTTCTTACAAACCTTTGGATTTAAATGTGCCGCTGATAGCCTGAGATTCTCAGGTAACAATTCCAGTAATTTCCCAGCAGTTATCCCGCCCATGACATGCAGCGCCCTGGAACTACATAGACTGTGAAGAAGGATGTAAGTACAGGTGTTGGGTGTGCTCCTGCCCTTGCTGACCACACTCAATTCTCATAGCCAGTTTAAGACCCTCTCCCTCCAGTCTTTAGCTTTTGTGTTTTCATAACATGGGTCAGTTCATTTTTTTTTATTATGTTATGTTAATCACCATACATTACATCATTAGTTTTTGATGTAGTGTTCCATGATTCATTGTTTGCGTATAACACGCAGTGCTCCATGCAGTACGTGCCCTCTTTAATACCCATCACCAGGCTAACCCATCCCCCCACCCCCTCCCCTCTAGAACCCTCAGTTTGTTTCTCAGATTCCATAGTCTCTCATGGTTCGTCCCCCCCTCCAATTTTCCCCCCTTCATTCTTCCCTTCCTGCTATCTTCTTCTTCTTCTTTTTTTTTAACATATTATGTATTACTTGTTTCAGAGGTACAGGTCTGTGATTCAACAGTCTTACACAATTCACAGCGCTCACCATAGCACATACCCTCCCCAATGTCTATCACCCAGCCACCCCATCCCTCCCATCCCCCACCACTCCAGCAACCCTCAGTTTGTTTCCTGAGATTAAGAATTCCTCATATCAGTGATGTCATATGATACATGTCTTTCTCTGATTGACTTATTTCACTCAGCATAATACCCTCCAGTTCCATCCATGTCGTTGCAAATGGCAAGATATCATTCCTTTTGATGGCTGCATAATATTCCATTATATATATAAACCACATCTTCTTTATCCATTCATCTGTCGATGGACATCTTGGCTCTTTCCATAGTTTGGCTATTGTGGACATTGCTGCTATAAACATCGGGGTGCACGTACCCCTTCGGATCCCTACATTTGTATATTTGGGGTAAATACCCAGTAGTGCAATTGCTGGATCGTATGGTAGCTCTATTTTCAACTTTTTGAGGAACCTCCATACTGTTTTCCAGAGTGGCTGCACCAGCTTGCATTCCCACCAACAGTGTAGGAGGGTTCCCCTTTCTCTGCATCCCTGCCAACATCTGTCGTTTCCTGACTTGTTAATTTTAGCCATTCTGACTGGTGTGCTGCGGTATCTCATTGAGGTTTTGATTTGTATGTCCCTGATGCCAAGCGATGTTGAGCACTTTTTCATGTGTCTGTCGGCCATTTGGATGTCTTCTTTGGAAAAATGTCTGTTCACGTCTTCTGCCCATTTCTTGATTGGATCATTTGTTCTTTGGGTGTTGAGTTTAAGAAGTTCTTTATAGATTTTGGATACTAGCCCTTTATCTGATATGTCATTTGCAAATATCTTCTCCCATTCTGTCGGTTGTCTTTGGTTTTATTGACTGTTTCTTTTGCTGTGCAAAAGCTTTTTATCTTGATGAAGTCCCAATAGTTCATTTTTGCCCTTGCTTTCCTTGCCTTTGGCGGTGTTTCTAGGAAGAAGTTGCTGCGGCTGAGGCCGAAGAGGTTGCTGCCTGTGTTCTCCTTTAGGACTTTGATGGACTCCTGTCTCACATTTAGGTCTTTCAACCATTTTGAGTCTGTTTTTGTGTGTGGTGTAAGGAAATGGTCCAGTTTCATTCTTCTGCATGTGGCTGTCCAATTTTCCCAGCACCATTTGTTGAAGAGACTGTCTTTTTTCCATTGGACATTCTTTCCTGCTTCATCGAAGATGAGTTGACCATAGAGTTGAGGGTCCATTTCTGGTCTCTCTATTCTGTTCCATTGATCTATGTGTCTGTTTTTATGCCAGTACCATACTGTCTTGATGATGACAGCTTTGTAATAGAGCTGGAAGTCCGGAATTGTGATGCCGCCAGCTTTGCTTTTCTTTTTCAACATTCCTCTGGCTATTCGGGGTCTTTTCTGGTTCCATACAAATTTTAGGATTATTTGTTCCATTTCTTTGAAAAAAGTTGATGGTATTTTGATAGGGATTGCATTAAATGTGTATATTGCTCTAGGTAGCATTGACATCTTCACAATATTTGTTCTTCCAATCCATGAGCATGGAACGTTTTTCCATTTCTTTGTGTCTTCCTCAATTTCTTTCATGAGTATTTTGTGGTTTTCTGAGTACAGATTCTTTGCCTCTTTGGTTGGGTCAGTTCATTGTTAATTGTAAAGAGTAGCAAAAAGAACTGATTAGGAATGTTGTCCCTGGATTTATAACCCAGCTTTACAACTCACTAATTGTTTGAACTTAAGCAACATACTCCCACTAAGACTCAGTTTCCTTTTCTATAAAATAGGGATAAAATGCCTTCCTCAGAGTGTTGTTGTGAGGACTCCATGAGTACAGACCTTAGCACATTATTCTCAGTTTTTATCAGTTCATTATTATGTGTTGTGATGGTAATTTGCTTTGACATATGGACATAACAGTAGTATACACTCTTAACCACCATGCTTTGGTGTCCAGTTCTTCCTTTCTTTCTACTTCACCTGTCTGTCCCCAACCCCCACTAGTACCTCTACACACCCCATCCTTTTTCAGTTTCCTATTTAGGGTTACAGATGCAGAGTCTTCTGTTCAGATCTATTGCCTATGACTTGTAATCTATAGGGACGGGAAGTATCTTGAGCCAGTGTATGTAAAGGCATTCGAATAACCATGTGTTTTACTTGTAAGCCAAGATTTTCATAGAGGGCCCTTCAGTGAATATAGTCTGAAGAAGAATTACAAAAAAAAAAAAAGACCTTACCGCACCATCACTTAGAAATTTAACAATATCTAGCCCACTCTAAATGGTTACTGGTCATGGAGGATTGAGAAATAAAATTAGATGAACATATGGGCAATCTGGAATCCTCACTATTAGGCCGTCTTGAACACTTTGTGTTAAGGTTCCTAGTACATGCCTTGGGTAGCGCATGCCCGTAACTACTTGGACTTGACTTGTCTCTTGATACCCGAAGCTAGGTGTAGGGTCCCTGGAATCCATGTGTATTATTCCTGCTCAGCTGTCTGACACTTTCATGCATGAGGGAAGGAATGGTGTTTCCCCAGTGCTGAGGCTCATCAAGCTGGACTTCTCAGGAGAGACATTTCAAGTGGTGATTGCCTCACTGAAAAGTAAATGCTGAGTTCGCCATAGAAAGAGTCTCTGAGATGTGAGGCAGAAGCAGCAGCGGGTGCAGGATGGTGATAGTCCTCTTCGTCGGAGAGGCTCTTTCCGCCTGGCCCTCCTTCCGGTTGACCCTTTCATAGTAGGGCTTCTCCCAGGACTTCACCACCAGCTTGTGCTGCTCTGAGGGCTCCCAGAGTGCCTCTCTCGGTGTCCAGGAATCTTCCGGCAGGAGAGTGCGCTGGAGCAGAGGAACACCCCTGATGGCCACGAGCCCAAGTCAGCATTTCCAGATTTTGCAGCACTGTTTCCTACTCTGAGGAAGTGCAGAACCACTGGGCACGATGACTGTTCCATACACTATTTCCCAGATAGAATTTCAAAGGTTCTTGTGGGTAAGGGTAGGACGTGGTGTAGAGAGAACCTAAAGTTATTAGCCCTGTTGGTAGGTAATTAATGCCTGCAGGCAGCTGGTCCTCCCAGGATACCTCAAAGGGAAGCTGTGGCGTGGCCCTGGCAGGAATAGTCACACACTGGCCGTGAGGCCACACCACACCTGAGCTGTAGAGACACTGACCCCCGAAGGAAGGAACCAGGCCACTGCCAGGTCCTCTGGTCTCCAGCAACAGGAAGGACCTCACACTCTGCTACGAGCCATGGAAAAATGAATTTCCGTTTTAAGGCCTTTGGAGTGCCCAGAAATGGTTGCAGTGAGCAAAAACCAGGAGAATGGGAGGAATAAGTGAGCAGCCTATGAGCCACAGATCCTTTGCAGCATTCAAAACTAAGACCCCAGGTGACACCCAGAAAAATCTCTGTGAAGTAATTCATAGGAAGTCTGCACTTCCAGGTTTAGCTGTTAGTAATTGACTCTCTGGACACTAAGTCACATATTTTCCTCTTTACAGTATTAATTATCCTTTTAAACATTGGTTAAGTCATAAGGGTATTGTAATAAAGACCAACGTTTTTATAAGCACAGTCTCTCTTGTCCATATTCAGCTAATGGATTTAATGGCTGTTCGAGCAGAATCAGTGGACAGTAACACACGTGCCCGTCTTGTCCTCCCACCTCACCTTGACTCCTCCAGCCTCTCGTCGCCATTGTAGCCAGAGTACGTGGCCTACCGTGCAGACCTTATCATGACACTTCATTGTGTGAAGTCCTGGGGACTTCCTCTTTCCCCCACTATCTGAAAGTCGAGCGTTCCCGTGAAACCTTTTATAAGTTGAAATGGCATAAAGCAAAAAAGCCATCACCTTTAACCTATATGGTGAAAATTTTTTGAGTGTTCCCAGACCCCAAAAATAAGCTCTCGTAGGCTTTTCTGATATCTTAGGACACATCTTGCTAGTGGATGCACACAGTAAATTCAGGTAAAGCACAGATGCTTGCAGACACAGTGCAAAGCTCTGGTGGCTGGATGTGGAATGGCGTTCCAGCGGGGAGGTGCTCCGGGTGCAACACGCCGCCTCTCTACCTGCCCACTGCCAAACAAACACTGAACACTACTTTCACTTTTAGCCTTTATTCATAAAAGCGAAAGTCTCTTTGGATTTCTTTCAGTTGGCGAAAACAGGTACTAACATAGGTATTTCATAAAAGCAAAGCAGCAGAACACAGACTTTGGAAAAGCAGGGGTTACCTCTGTGTGTGTGTGTGTGTGTGTGTGTGTGTGTGTGTGTGTGTGTATCATGGGCAGGTCTAGATCAGTATCCATTAAGGGTCTTAGTAATGTCTTCACAGAGGCTCTGTCTCCATGCAGCTGCTTGCTCTCACCTGAAGTATGAGTATGTCACCTGCCCACTGAATCAACATGCTCTCCTGCTACACGGAGCCTATTCGTAGAAATGTTACCAGGGTTCTGGTCACTTTTCATCTGCTACATTGAGAAGCCTGAGTCTATCTGATTCATCTTTGGATGCATTCAACAAACCTATCGCATCTGCCTACCATGTGGGTGCATGGAAATGGTGAAGTTGTAGTGAATGAATGGTCACTAGTCACTCAGTGATTATGTCTCAGTAACTCGTCCTTGTCCTCACCAGTCATCTCTCCAGTGCCCATCCCAACCTCGATGTACACAACTTGGCTGGCACGTCCTTTTAGTGACTCATGGGTGATCTCTCACATAAGACTCTCCCTAGATGGGGATGGGTTTCTTTCCATCAGATGCCTCTTAATTGACTCCCGTACACCATGAAGGTCATGGCCTTGAGAGAGCCATGCTCTGGAGGGAGCCTGGGGACTAGCCTACAGGGCCAGGGATGGGAGCTGTTTTCAAAGCACTGTAGGTTGCTGGTGTCATGTTTGTGTTGGAAGAGGAAAATGTTTTCTAATGAAATGTTTTTGTCTTGTCTTTTAGCTTACATTTTACTATGGAACTACAGATGCTTGGTGTCCAACGGAATACTATGAAGACATAAAGAAAGATTTTCCAGAAGGAGATTTTCGACTCTGTGAGAAAAAAATACCTCATGCTTTTATCCTCCATTTTCCCCAGGAAATGGCTGACATGGTAGCTGACTGGCTAAAGGATGATCTGTCTAAAATATAAGTACTGACCCGGAAACATCACTGACAGCTAATACATAGCAGCAGTGCTGTGCCTTCTCTTAGTAGCTAGTAGTATCCTTAGTCGGCAAGTGTTCATTGTTAATGTTTGATATTAGAAGAGAAAAACAAAAAAGAACCTCTTGGCTTACTGTCAGCTCCCAGCTAGCTCCCCATACTACCGGCCGAAGTAAACACAACTGATGAAATACACCATAGGTTTAACAGCACATTTTCCAAGACTCAGGGAACGCAGTGATCAGTGACCTAAACAAGACCCCTTCCTTACGTTTGCGTGAGATACACCAGTGGCACCACGCAGTGGATATTAGTAGGCAGGATCCTTGCAGACAAAAGGAAGTCTAAATTTAGTTGATTTTAATCCAGTTACCATGTACAATAGGCTCTCCTAGAAGAAATTATGAAACACCTACTAGAAAATGTGAAAGAAAAAAAATTAAAAAAAAAAAAAAAAAAAAGAAAATGTGAAAGAGATCAGTGAATGTGAAGTGTAGAGTCAGATATGTAAGTGTATGAGATCATGAGGACACGCAGTCCAGTAGCAGGAAGTGATGAGTAGTGGATCTTGGAAGTGGACCTGGGTCTCCCTTAAAGACAAGCTGAAGATCAGCCCGGACTAACTCTGTACAGGTCTTGGCTGAGGTCATCGGAATCAGGCTGGATACCAGCATGGCCTCCGTCACCTCCCCACTCCCCCTCCCACCCCATTCCCACCTTGCAGCATGTCATGAACCACAAACAGAGCCGACATCAGCGGGGGAGGCACGACTTGTCTGCATCTCCAAGAAGTTCCCCGAGGAGTGAGACTTCCTGATCTTCCTGCGTTAGACAGAGAATAAAGTTCACCAGACATTGCTTTGGCGAAGGAACCCGGTAAGAGTTGTTGAAGAATCCTGACTGCCTCCTGCCACAAGACAACCAGCAAGCTCTGTGCTGAGCCCTAGCCTGCCAGGTTGTGTGCTCCCTGCAGGCTCCTCTTCTGCAGGGCCAGGATGTGGAGGCCCCGGGTGTCCCAAAGCCAGCCTGTACCTGTCTCCTGGAGTTGCCTCTGCTGTGATTTTTCCAAGAAAACTACATTGAGGACCAGCTATGAGCCAAGTACTACGCTAGGCATCGAGGACCGAGTTCTTAGCTATGTCATGATTTTTTCTTCTGAAAATCTTCCAGTAAGTAATTTTTGAGAGGGCATCTTTCAGTTGCTGAATAGAGAATTACCATAAATGAGTTCTACATTTCTGCCTTGGCTTTGTTAGTTGGAAAGAAATTGTTTGACTACTGAACCAAAACAAGCCATAATGAATTATGTGACTTCACCTTCTCTGGATGCCTTGAGGTCCAGTAGAGAAGAAGCTTGTTCTCCAGCCTAGAGTAGGCTCACAATATTTCTGCCTTCCCTAAAATGACTCAATCCTGGGACCCTAGGGGCCAGTAATTCCCACTGACAGCAGTGCTAGTTGACAGTTGATCAGAAACATTCAGTTTTCTCCTAGAGGAGACCCCTCATGGTGTTACCATTCCTTAAGAACAATAGAATGTTGTCCTTCCTTTCAAAGCCTAAAGCCCCGATGAAAGATCCCGCTCTGATATGCTGCCAACCCAGTGGTGAGTGTTGAACGAGTTACTGTCCCTTGGCATGGCTTCTGCATCCAAGCAAATGACTTCTCAGAGGGGAAGAGCCAAGCCCCAGGCCAGGAGTGCTCTTGGCCCTGGAGAGAAGCCAGGAGACACACATTGGCACAGGGCTGTACACAAAATCCTGATCAGCCTCTGTGTGGGGAGGCCTTCTGGAAGTCTGATTTTAGAAGCTTAGGATTCATGGCTCTGGAGTGCCTTGTGTATAGGAGATGCTCAGTAGTACTGACTTGAAGCATTCGAGCAAGTGAATCACACCTACTCAAAAGGATAACACCACCCCAGCTTTTCTTTCTGCATTATTTTATTTTACTCCATATTTCACAAGTCCACATGTATGACATTGTGTCTTATTTTGTTTTTTCAGAGCTTAAAGAAATGATATAAAGTAAAAGATACGGGCTTTTTCTGTTTAGCATCTGATCACCAAATGAATTTGCAAAATAAATGTTTTACCAGCACTTAATGACTACCTGGCCTGATTTCTGTGTTGGGGGAGGAGGGTGTAATCTCAGCAGTCCTCCTGAGTTAGACTCAGGCCAAAGTCTCTCTGTTAAACTGAAAAGCCATTTTCTCAGTACGTCTTTTAGAGAAGGAAGATTCCGATTTTAGGAGATTGAAGTTCATTTTATTTCATTAGGAATTAAACAAAACACTAAATGTTCTCATGCATATGTATGAGGTGATGATACGGTGTAAGAATTCTGGAGGCCTCATCGTCTGATTTTTAGGCAACTTTCTCTAATTTTCCATGCCTCGGTGTCCTCACTTATAAGATAGGATTAATAATAAAGCATACCTCATATTGTTGGAAGAATTAAGTGGGATGATAAAGCATTTAGTGCAATTTTTGGCCGAGAGTATCTTCTCAATAAAGATTGGCTATAATAATTATTATCATTATTAAACATCATCATCATAAAAAAGGAAAGACTAAAATTGATAAGCAGTGGATGAAATTCATTTTCCAGAAGCATTTCTGCCTGTATGTACCAGTCAACCACACGGATTGTCCTTGTCAAAGATTTAGCTTCATAAGGGTTTATCTAGTGCTTAGTGAAAAGTCTAAGCTGGAGTCATACCCAGTGCCCACAGGTTGTTCTCAGGCTGCCCCGGGCCAGGGGACAGAGAGGATCTCCAGAGGCAGCTCCCATGGCCCTCTGGACTCATGTCCGAGGTGGCTAGGGACCTCTCACCATCCACTTCTCCACCCAACCCTTGGAGAGCCAGGGACCTCCAAAGGCTTGATTTCTCTTCACCCTACATTATATTAAAGTTAATTCCATATTTTTTTTTAAAGATTTATTCATTTATTTGAGAGACAGCTGGCGCAAGTGGGGGGAAGGGCAGAGGGAGAGAATCTTCAAATAGACTCCCCACTGAGGGCAGAATCCAACAAGGCGCTCAATCCCACAACCCTGAGATCATGACCTGAGCTGAAACCAAGAGTCAGACACTTAACCGACTGAACCACCCAGGCGACCAAAATTAATTCCATTAAAGGAGACTAAAAAGACATGACAACTTAATGTAACACTTGATTCTGGATCAGATGCTTTCTTATAAAAGAAAACATTGGGACAGTTTGCACAACTTGATCGGGGTCTACAGATGAGCTAGGAGTAAGAGATGAATGTTAATTTTCCAGCTTCAGTGGTTTGTGAAGAGAATGTCTTTATTTGTACTGAAGACACACTGAAGTTTCTGGTGGTGATGAGGCATCATGTCATTTTACTCCAAATGGTTCAGAAAGAAAAGAAAATGTTCTTTGTGCTTGGCAATTTTTTTGTAAGTTTGAGATGAGTTTGAAACTTGTAAAAGCAATTTTTAAAAAGTCACCATGCGCTCTCCTGCATCTGTCTCTCATTGCTTCTTTTCCAGAAAGTAAATTTCTTCTTCTAAGCAGTAAGTGGAGATCTGAGTTCACATCCTGGATCTGTCATTTACTGGGTTTGCGATGCTACATTGGCTTAGCCTCCCTGAGGCTCCCCGCCCCCCATCTTGTTGTCCATGAAAATACTTGCTTTCATTTGGGGATGTTAGAATGTTAGATTTGGGGAGGGTTTTTGTTTGTTTTTAATGGAGCTAACTGAGGTCATGCATAACAGCATCTAGCACCCTGTCTGTCTTATGGTAGATGTTCTGTAAAATGGTACCTGAAGGAAAGTCTAGCAGACTTTTGCTGTCTCTTCTCTTTGGTGCAGCGGACGACCCGGTGATGTTTCAGCTTCGACATGGTTTCACCCAGCTTGCAACTTGATTCTTGCAGTCTTAGCATTTCTGGTTCCTATTGGGGGGGGGGGGGGGGGCGGGGGGAAAACAGTTGCTCACCTGGCTCAGCTTTCTGGCCCCAGGCCATGCAGGCCTCCCACATGCAGCGCAGGATGTTGGAACATCACCTTGAGGACCTTATGGTGGATTTAGAAAAGGTGCAGGAAGCAAAACATTTCTTAACCTGAGACATCATCTTTGTCCTGGCCTTCTCTTGCAGGACAGAAGAGGACATCCTTGGGCTGCTCCGTCCCATGGGAGATGGGGTTTAAAGAGGCGTCAGTGGCTGGAACTAAGTGTGTCCTGTGAACAGCTCTCTCTCCAAGGCCTTAAAGCGGAAGCTGTCCTGCAGGAGTCCCTTTCCAAAGGGGCTGCGATTCCTTCCTATGCCCTGTAGAGATGTAGGCGAGTGAAGGCTCCGGTCCACGGGGGGAGCCACTGTGGGACACGGGTCTGGCCTCTTCCACCAGACTGAAGGCTCTGGTTTGCTGCAGTCCTGTGAAGAGGAAAGCCCCAGAGGGAGAGGGGAGGCGGCTGCTCCTAGTGCCAGAAAGACAGGGAGAGCTTGGGTGGTGTGGGGGAGAGAGGAGAGCCCACAGAAGGAAGCTGCTGCCCACCTACCCCCCCGCCACACTTTCAGTGTCTCAGTTAAGCCTTGTGGTCCCGTAGGCCATAGGCTAGGGCCGTACTCAGTACAGACCGTCACAGAGGGGACAGGTAAGTGACTGGCTCAAGATCTCACAGCTACTGAGAGGCCGCGGGAATTCAAAGGCAGCCTCTACTCAAGAGTCAAGGCTTCCTCCCCTTTCCACGGCACCGTGCTGCCTCCTGGAGGCAACCGTGGGCCGCCCAGCAAGAGCGGAAGTCTGGACGAGGGAGTCGAGGGAAGGGCAAATGAGGGCCGGGTTAGCAGGCCCAGGGTAGAGTAGGTAGTTGGTAACACGGGAATAGTTTTAGAAGACTGAGGGAGAGAACAGACCAGCTGGCCAGGGAGGGGAGCGTGGGGGGCGCGGTGCGTCAGGCAGCGGATCGCAAGGAGGAAGGCCTGCCTGCAGGCGTCAAAGCAGAGGCCGCTGTGCCTCATTGTGACCCTCTGCGCTCCACCGCAGCTGCCTCGGCCTCCAGGTGCTGACCTCTCCGACCGCACCTGTGCTCTGAAACCTTAGGAGTCCACAGCTCCAGATCAGAGCGTGCCCGTGCCCCTACCCTCCCCCGCCCCCAGACACAGCCCCAAAGGCCAACAGCTCCTGCCTCCTAGCGTAGCTCCCTCCCTCTGAGCCCTCAGGGTGCCCTGGCCTTGTCTCTACTGGAGTACTTACCAGATACTGCTGGAATTCTATTTTTCCGATCTGCTCCTCCCACCCCCACTGCCAAACTCCTTTCTGCCCTTAAAAGGAGAGTCCTAGGACATGGAACTTGTGTCTTGTCATCTCCGTGTTCTCAGGGCTTACAGAATAGGGCCCGCCGCACGGAATATTCAACAAGCTTTACCTAACTCAATACAAGTTTCTACCATACCTGATAGTCAACCTCTCAAGAAACACAATTCTCTCAGTTGGTCAGACTCTCAGGGAATCACATCTCAGGGACTCTGCGTCCCTCACGACTGAATGTGTAAATGGAAATGGGAGGTGGACTAGCTCTTTTGTCCCTGAAGCCTTTCCCCAGCTGAGCCGGGCACAGCCAGGGCAGTTAGACTTGGGGACATGGAATGGTGGCTTTCCGGCACTGGGGAACCACAGAAAGCAAGGCCCCCGCACTTTGTGGCCATTCTTGTCCCCTCCAACTGCAATGGTTACTTCCATTCTTCCATGGTCAGAAAGCCTCTGGAGTTTGAGTCTTAGCAACTACCAAATATGCGGTTAGTATTTGTTGAGCGCCAACCCGGTGCAGCACCCCAAGTGGGAATTACAGCCACAATACATGAGACGGGGCTTTAAGAGCAGAGCGTTTTCATTTTGCAGTGCATTCCTCAGACATTCTGGCCAAGGGGCCTGTGCTGACCTCCCTACGTTGGGACAGACTTCCTTGCTGGGTAAGTCTATGGGAAAATTCCTCTTCCCCGGGATGGGAATGTGACCCGGTGACTGGGCGTCCATTACAGCCAGGGGTGCCGGTGCACCTGCAGGGCCTCCTCCTCACAGAGGGACCAGAATCCCGTCTCTGCAAGTCCAGCCTGCGCCGGCTCCACACCACAGCTGGGCCTCCTCCTGCTGGCACTGCCAAAGGGCTGCGCACCTGCATGCGATTAGGACTGGCAGGCGCCCCCGGCCTCGCAGTCCGAGGCTGCACGCTGGTGACACGTTGCAACGGAGGAGTTCCTCCCCAGATCCCCCCTCCTCCCGTACAGAAGAGTGTGGGATCCGCCGGGGTGCAGGAGCACGATGCACGCACAGCCAGGTCAGGGGGGCACCACCCCCGGCAGGACAGCAGGTGGCACGCATCCGCCTCGGCTGCTGGGCAGGGACAGGCAGGGGGCACGCAGGGCGGATCGGGCGCACGAGCACCCACCAGAGAGGGCGCAGCGGGCAGACAGCACCTCCCATTAGCGTCTGTCACTGTGGACCGTGGACGCTTGCTCGCATCAGTGTTCGGGGACCCGGATCAACGTCTAAAGGCTACCCCTGACTTTCCTTTCTCCCCGAAACTGCCCCTTGTCTGCTGACTCTGCATCCCCCTCACCACGGAATGCTGGGGTAGGCCACGTGGAGACCGAGAAAGAGGAAAATGAAGAACCGACCCAGGATCCTTATAAACAATCATGACAAGACCTCACACTCTTCGATGGCAGAGTCTGAAATCTTACACTTGAATGTACCTACCAAGTGAGTTACTTGAAAGGTGAACATGATTTTCTTCCAAAGAAAAAAGACTCCCTTATTTAGTAGTAATGAAATTAAGAAGCAGAGGGGGAGCCGACTTTCTTGATCTACCTTTCGCCGGAGAGAGACAAACGTGACCACGGGGACTGGCGTTGACCCGCGGCAGGAACAGCCGACATTGCTCTGCAGGAAGGGGGCTCCCCCTGGCCGCGCCCGTGTCCCAGAGGAGGTAATTCTGGTACCAAGCCATTCCCGTCACCTTCCCCATACAGCTGCTCTGTCACTAATCCTCTCCCAGAAGTACGTGAGGAACAGATGAAATAGCTTTCTCCTTCCTGTGTTGCAGGAAAAAGTTGTGAGTGGCTGGTCCTCTCCCGCCCGGTCTGGGAGAGGTCCTGAAGGATGCGAGGTGGTGCCACAGAGCACAGGTCGCTGGACTCGTCTGAAGAGTCCTGAGCAAGAGCGGCCACAGTTGCTGAAGCAGCTGCAGTTGCTGTTGGTTTCCCTAAAATATGTAACGGGCCCTGCAGAGGAAGCTGCCACAGTTAGGCATTGCTGTGGCTGTGGGGCGCAGAGGCCTCCCTGTGCAGCCTCAGAATGGGGGTGCTCAGGCTTTGCGGCCTGCTGTGTATGGAGCAAAACCTTTCCACTCGGACTGTGTTTGCAGGACAATGCTCACTCGCGACACATGGTGGTGCTAGTTTTCTAAAGCGAAAATGCTTTCTGCTGCATGTTGGCCCCTTCACCCCCGCACCCCAGCTTGGATACCTTCCCGTGCAGTGGCTTCCTGCAGTACGGGCTGTGCCGTGTCCTACGGAGCCACACCAGTCATGAAGACCCGAAGCACGTGACAGCCGAAGCTGTTTCAAGGGGGAACGGTGGACATAAAGACCGACAGGCCCAGAGCTACCACGAGCCCCGTTTCCATGCAGGTGTCCTACCGCCTAAGTGGTCGGCTTCTGTTCTCAGTGTGCAGCAGTGGGAGCAGACGACCAGAGAAAGGCTGAATAACAAGGCAAAACACAGTTCTCTAAAGGCCAGCCAGGAGCAGGTTTATCAATAAAATATTTAATCAACTTATCTGTACAAAATATTAAAATGGTTAATGTGAAGAGCATACAAGAGCATGTTTAACAAATATATACTGCTATATAACTGTCAAGAAAAATAGAGATTGCTGTTTTACAGTTCATTTACATTCCAATATGTACAATCTATTTAAACTTGAGAATACATATACACAGTGGGTTTGTACCTGGCCTTGAGCTCCCTGCCAGCCGGCCTGGGTGTGGGCAGCACTCACAACATCAGCTGCTGCTGCCCCAGCGACCCCGCGGAGCAGAGGGGAGATGGCCCGGTCTCCAGCCTCCAAGCCTCGGAGCTCTGCTCCGGCCAGACCAGAGCTGGAAGACTGCCGACAAGGGGAGTTCAGCTTGCATTCAGTGAGTTTACAATTCTCACCACCTGCCCCATCTTACTCCCGAGCTGAGCTGAGAAATAGTGGGTATCACTGAGAAAGGAAAGGGACTTCAGGCCCCCAAAATAATACATTCTGTCTTTAGCTGCTGGAATGTGCGTATTGAGCTGTGATGGTATAGCTGTCACTTTGAGTTTTGCCCATTTCCTTAGAACCACAGCATTGGCGGCAGGGTCAAGGTGCTGGCTAAGAGGCAGGGCGCCCGTCTTGCCAGACGACGCTGCCCACGCAGAGCCTGCACAAAGAGGGGCACGCCGTAAGCTGGGGCCCGTGTTCTGCGGCAACCTCTTGATAGGTATTTTTTTAAAAAAAGCTTACCAAACTTTTCTGAATCCCCTATTCTCTGATGAATGGCAAGTTGCAGTCAGTATGCTAATCCTTCTAAAAAAAAAAATGTATTAACTTTTCATTTGGGGCGAAATACTTCAGCTGAAAGACCTAAAGTGACTCGGTTATGATTCTTTGTCACAGGAAACACAGAAGCTCTTTGCACTACTGTCAAAAGTGGACTACAAAACAAAACATCCCAAACAACAACCACAACAACAAAACAGCCGTTACTGTAAGGAAGCTTATGTTGGATCTGTGACTTATCCGAGGTGGAGAAAGCCAGAGAAACTCCGCCTTCCAGAGTCTCTGTTCCTGGCTTGGAACACTCGAGGATTTCCCAGCCAGAAAATACATTCTTGCTTTCTCCCTGAACATGTATCATCATTTTCTAAACAGAATGCTGAATGGCTGGCTTTCCTCGGACTCTGACAGGCCCTGACCCGGAAATGTAAACTGCAAAGAAAAATAAGCCCTGTCTTGCAGGTGCACCCCATCCTCGAACCAGCCTGCTCATCTCAAGCCGCGCTGCTGCTGTCCTGAGCCCCCGGGGAAACCTGGGACGCGTGTGTCATCTTCGGCCCTCGGCAGCCTTCGGTCACTCGGAGACAAGCACGCAGACCGGGAAAGGCTTCCCCTGCACATCGTCAGACTTGCTTCTCAGACTCCCTGGGCTGACAAGTCCAGGCTAGGGCTGCCCATGCGTGAGGTCTGCGAGAGGCCAGGCTCGCCGGGAAGCCGTGCGCAGACAGAAGACGGCCGCACGCCGCGTGCAGGTGCACCGGGCCACCACGCCCCCTCCCATCCTGCAGCCCGGGGACCGGCTTCAGGGGCTGGTTAGCCTCGGTGCCTCGGACGGGTTTGTGTTTGCCTCCACTTCAGCAGGACTCCCATGAATAAGCCTTCCAGGGCATCTGCTTTCTGTCAACCACAAGCACACCTCAGCCCCAGAAGGTTCAGACGAGGTTCTAGATTCTGGCCGCCAAGCGGCCGAGCAGGGTGTAGGCTCAGCACAGGCATCCGGCCCCGGCTCTAGCTGCAGGAGCTGGGTGTGGTCGCTGCCACCGCGGGCCCGACGGAGCAGTGCGGAGACGACTGTGCAAAGGACAGCCACCGGCCCACCTCCTGCCTGGCCAAACCTCCAGCTGCCCCGGGGCCACGCTCCTGTTCGCCGACAGCTCAAAAGATGGTGGAATAGAGACGCGGAAACCAAGCAGCCAGCCACATCCCGGCAGGTCTATACTACCCAGCGGCAAGGCGCCTGGGACTCGCTCGACCATCAGAAGCTTGTCCTTGTTTTTCTCAACGACTTGTTTCAGCTTCCTATCACCGACTTAGAGCAAGGAGAAAGCTTCTGCACCACAGCTCTTACCTGGTGGGCCTGTCTGGAATGCAGAGCGTCCAACCTGGTGGAAGGAAGTGCTCCCTAGACCAGCGTGCGAAGCGGTCCTGCCAACAGACCCCCTGACTACAGAAACACCTCTTGGCAGAAGTCTCCGTGCACACTGAGCCCTCTTGCCCTTATAGGGGGATCCCAGGGGGAGCCGCCAGCCCCTTCCTCTGCACACCCCCACAGACACAGATGCTGCAGGGGCCTGAGGTCTGCTCCCTGGGGGTCGGCACGGGCAGGAGCAAGCGGCCCATCGCCCACCAGCCGAGCCGCTCGGAGCACGTGCTCGCACTTTTCAACAACTCTGAGCACAACTGGAAAGGCGGGCCAGCTTTTCAGTGACCTCGCACTCTGACTCCACCCTTCCCTGGGTTGCTCGGCCAGAAGTGCGGCTGCCACCGTGAAGTGCCAGCCCAACTCTGCCCAGTCAGAAGGCCTATGGCCGGGTCCCAGGCCGGCTTCAAGCACGGCCCCTGCGCCGGCTGTTTTGGAGCGGGGGGCGGGTGGGGAGAAGCCCGGCTCTGGTGACGCTGGGTGTGCGCACATCATGAGCAGAGGCCCACACAGCAAACGTCAGGCCCTCGGTCACCCCCACTGATTTACTAAGCCAACTTCCAACCCTCTTCCTACAGCTACATCTGGGTAGGTGACTCCACATAAGGGACGTGTGGCCTTCCTGACAAGAATGGGCTTCTCTCACCTTGAGCCCCGTTGGGATTTAACTAATTTAACAGATTAAAGTCCAGAAATGGCACAAAAGGAGGAAGAAGCTTGCTCCAGCCTAAATGGCCAGAAGGCTCTAGGGACAAAAGGCAGAGTTGTCTGAAAAAATTATAAATAACTTCTTTTGACTCCTCCCTGTTTCTTAATGTTAAACTCCGCCACCATTTTTCACAAAATGGTGAGAAGAAGCAGCTCTCAAGGTGCCCAGTCCTGAGTCACTCCTCCAGCAAGCTGGACCAGACATGGGCATGGCAGTGAGGAGGGGGTGGGGGCCCGTGGGGACCTGCTGGGGCATGCCACCCTTACACAGGCCTGCTTTCCTGGTCCGGGGACTCTGGGACAGCCCCGGGTCCCCGCCAGGCTGCCGACAGGGCCTGGGCTTGCTTGCTTCCACTGCTCCCACAGAAGCACCAGCAGGAGGCAGCAACCTTCCCAGGATTGGGTCACAGAACAATCTCAGCAGGCCTGGCTCTACCGCCCACTGTGTGAGCACAGGGGAGCTCCAGCTGGGTTGGTAGGGCCCCTCACCTGGAACACAGGAAAGGTCGTGGCTTTGGTGAACTGAGCCCTGCCCATGAGATCCTGGCCTCCCCTGCACCTGCCATGACCCAGGTGGAAATCAAAGCCACATACATGAGGCACCAACAGAGGCCAGGGATGTAACACACACACACACACACACACACAGGCAGGAGCTGTGATACTTGTGAGAAGTGGCTCTGGGATGGGGAGGGGACCCTTTCCAGGAACAGTCACATCTGCTCTGCCTTTAAACTATGTTAGTGGGCTTTTGGGCCAACTAGAATCCTAGAACCATGGGACTGGAGAGCTTCTCCTTTTACAGGGACCGAATGGAAGCTCCAGGTAGGGAGGTGGCTGGCCACGGTTGTCCCAGACCTCTCAGGAGGCACCGTGGGGGAGCTCTAGCACTCAAGTGACTCAAGTGACTGCGCATCAGGCAGACAGCAGGCGACAGCATGGGGTGGTTCCCTCCTGGGTACATAGAAGGCCCCAGACACACCAGTGCGGCTCAGACACACCTCAGAGGGACCCAGTTCTCTCCCATCTCACTCCCAACATCTTCCAACTGCTGGGTTCACTTGTCAGCTGCCTCTCTTCCCTTCCCAATCCAGACCCCTGAGGGGACAATGCAGGTCCTTCCCTGCCAATGACAGATGGCTGCCTTCCAGACCCTCAATCCTCCCAGCCCACTGGGCACCTGCTTGAAGCCTCCTGGCCCAGGCCCGCTGAGAGGGCCCTGCTTTCTGAGCCCGGGGAGGCTTCTGCATCCCCACCGACGCGCTCTCAGGAGATCGGCGAGGCCCCGTGATGTTTGTGTCCCAGAAACAGCTGTAGTGCTGGCTCTTCTTCTCACCCCGTTTTCTGGAGACCAGATTCAAGCAAGGCAAGAGTCTGCCTTTTTCTGTGCACAAGCTCCTCTTGGAAAGAATTCAATTTTTTCCCTTCTTTAAGAAGAAAATCAGTCTACAGTCCTGGGTTATTTTCTGCTATGAGTTTCAATAAAATTACAAACAGGGTAAATGACTTGTGGAATTTGGGTTACACTCTGATTACATCCACAGGGTGGTCTGTACTCCCTTCAGCACTGACAGCAAGGTCCCCGCTCCTGCTGACACTTCCGGGACACTGTCCTGGGAGCAGTCACCGCACCGGGTTTGCCAGATTTGACTCGACATCACACAATCCACGCTCTTCTTTTCCCCATGCCACTGCGGTAGTAAGATGGTGGCACACTAGGATGAAGGGGAGTCCGTGCGTAAGGAATGGACAGAGCTCAAGCTGAGACAACAGAGCCTGACACCCTCTCGGGAGGACACGACCCTGCTGCTTGGAAAGCCAGAATTCAACCAGGCAAGCGTTTGGGCATCATGTCTCCCTTAATACAGAAGCCTGGCTTCCAGCAGCACTGACCAGCCTGTCTTCGTGTTTAGCAAACCCAGCACCAACCCCCTTGGGCCTCAGCTGGCCCGCCCTGTGCTCTCCAAGCAGGGATGCCCACCCTATTCTCTAGCAGGAAGGAGTGGTTCACATGGTCTCAACTGGAAGTGCACAAGTCTCCCCCAACAAAATGGAAAATTCGCTGGACTTGAGGAAGACTATTGTGGTGGCCCCAGACCCAGGGGGGCCTGAGTTGGGAAAGGGACGCTGCCTTCGCTCACAGTGCTGACACGCTTTAACCCTGCTTGCCAGCAGCCCGCTCTCCCGAGGGTGGGGACTGGGGCTTCCAGCTGAGTGACTTGGCCCCGCACCCCCCCTGCCTAGAAGACAGCCAGTACAGGGCACTCCCAGCTGCGGCGGCAGGATCCTTCTCCAAATCCTGGCAAAGCGGCTCGAGCCACATCACAGCAGCAAAAACACGTCTGTCTCTACACGCAGTGGCCCTTCTGCTGTCACTTTTACAAAGTGTGACACATCTTCTCCGTTCACCTACTTTTAACTCTGAGATGCCAGAGGCCCAAGCAGAGTTGTGGCAGGCACAGGTCATCCCTGGGGGCGACAGGCAGCTCCAGAGCAATTCCCGGAGGCATTGCTTCTAGTCAGTAAACAAGGACACACTGAGGACATCTGAGACGATCCGAGGAACTGTCACTGCCCATGGACAACCCCCACCCTGGATGCAGCCGGGACCTCCAGATGCAGGAAGATGCCTACTTCCTACACCACTTACAACACAACTTGGTAGAAGGAGGTCATCAGGAAAAAAAAAAAAAAACCACAGAGAAAATGGACATTTTTTTTCCTGCCACAAAAAGCTCAGGCTAAATCAAAACAGGTCTTCTCAAAACTTTGTTTTTCCTAGTCACTAAAAAAGAACCAAAATGTCTCCTTTTGTCCAAGATATTAAATAACCTAGAATTTCTTCAAAGTATAGCTAGTTTTTTCATTAACTCCCTTTCTAAAACTTCAAATACTACAATCTTTAATATTTTAGTGTCATTTTTTTATTCTTCGCTATGACAGAGCAATCACCATGCAATTATTAAAAACAGTTTAGAAAAGCGAAGGTTCTCTGGCAAAATCCATAAATGTAAGGGGATCACAGGTCACTGAAATTGGGAGGAGGTGTACCGTAGCTGCCACCTCGGGAATTTTGTTTGTGTGTTTTAACCTAAAAAGACTTGCATTTTCTCATTATTCATAGCTACTCAGATAGCCACAGCATATAAATTCACATTGTAAATGTATTTTCTTTTCCTTTGGGGGAATTTTACGGGATAGAACGGACTCAGGTGGGGCCCTTTAAGTAAAGTAGCTGTATCTAAATTCTTAGTATTCCTCCCTCTTGAATGTTTAATCACTGAGAATTAAAATTTGTATAACTCATCTGGACCTTAGCATCCAAGACAAGAAAGATGGAATGGATGCCTTTCTCAGGGACCCCAAAGGTGAAAGCCCAACACAGCCTTAAAGAGGAGTACTCAGGAGGGCTGCAGGGGTTTTCAAAGAAGCCCTCGGAGCCCCAGACAGGTGGAATCCAAATTGTTTCTCATCCCTCTCTCAGCCACTTACACAAGGCCACAAAGGACTCCGGGGCAGAAATGAACTAAATAAAACAATGTAGGCTGGCATGTTCTAGCTTCCCTAGACAAGGACCGGCAGTCCTACCATCAACAAGACAAAAACAGGACTGGGGGAGGAGGCTTCCACCTCTGCCCTCCCCCCTGCACCAAGGCCCCGCCCTTCTGAAGGGGCCACAACAGCCAAGCTGCAAATGCCCCTCTACATTGGGGAGGGGGGGGCGGCTTCCTCCTGCTCTGAACCACTGGGTTGTGGGGAGCTGAAATCTCACAAAAGCACTTTTGTGTAGCTTCACTTCCCGTTACTATCACACTGCCAAAACCTACAGCAACAACACAGTGAAAGCGTGTAAAAGCCAACACAGACTTGATAGCTAAGCGCAAGCACATGTTGGCCCATTCTGAGCACACCATTTGGAGAGGGTTGCGCCTACCTGGCAGACAAGCCTGAGTCTTCTGCAGAAGCCCGCCCGCCCCGAGACGCCTCCCCGCCTCTTTCAAAGCCCTAAGAGCCTCTTTCCCAGCTCCTTAGCAAAACCTCCTGGCAGGTCTCTAGGAAAAGGCATAGCTGCCCGCCTTCCCCCATTCCCAGCCACTGCACTAAGCCTCCTCCTCAGCACCCCCCAAGGCACCGCCACCACGTTGAACTGCCCAGCCTAGGAGCTTCAGAACC
This sequence comes from Phoca vitulina, assembly GCF_004348235.1. Lineage (NCBI taxonomy): Eukaryota > Metazoa > Chordata > Mammalia > Carnivora > Phocidae > Phoca > Phoca vitulina. Next base: position 45,388 of record NW_022589855.1, read on the forward strand.
TGACGCGTGCCATCCCCCCTCAAGTTCATATCAGTTCAGACTGGCAGTTTATAACCTCTCCTCCATTTCACTTCCCCCCCAAAAGAAAAACACTTTTTTCCACATTCTAGATCATCCCCAATTGGAACTGACTTTTTTAAAAGGGTAGTGCTGACCTTTGCAAAGATCTGGGTAGCTCCACCATGAATTCTTTAGGACAAATGTTCCCTTTCAAAATTGAAGGGGCACGTTAGATTTTTTTAAATTAAAGAATAAACATGCCTTTTTGCAGCGGTTCCTTCCCAGAGTAAATGCAACACAAACCTTGGGAAAGGGCATGACAGCCGTTCTGTCCATTCCAGGTGCAACACCAGGCACTCAGCCACCCAGCCCGGCGTTCCCCCACACGCAGCCACAAACAAAAACGGGTGAGATAAAACTCCAGTACCCCCATTAATTCATCCATTCTGGAACCCCCAATTCCCTAACCCATTTCTACCCCATTTAGTGCCTGTTATTGTAACATTAACACAAACAGCATCCTCTCTCCAAAAGGGGGCGGTGGGTGCGATGGTGCGTTTGCAGAGTGAGTTCGGTAGCGTCAGGTCGTCTCTTGCCAGGGCTTTGGGTGCTGCCCAAGGTAAATGTGTGCATGAGTGAACGAGTGTGTGGGTGTGAGTGCTGGTGTGAGTGTGAACGTGCGCTCGCCCTCCACCGTGCGGGCCCGGGGCCGGTGTCCGATGCGCACCCACGCTTGGCGGCAGACCCGGGCCGCAGCTGCTCTTCAGCAGGGGGTCCTGGGTGGCGCGGCCGCCCCCTCCCCGGGCCCGCAGGCTACCTGCAGCCGCACGCCTCCACCACCATGTCCTCGTACTGCTTGTAGACCACGTTGTTGGCCGCGTCGATGTAGAGGATGCTGATGGGGCTGAGGCGCGCCGGCACGCAGCAGGAGGCCGGCGCCGCGTCGGGCGCCATGGAGTTGAGCAGCGTCTGAATGATGGCGTGGTTGGTGGGCTCAAGGTGCGAGCGCAGCGGGAAGTCGCAAACGCCCTCGCAGTGGTACGCCTCGTAGTCCAGCGGCGCGATGATCCAGTCGTCCCAGCCCAGCTCCTTGAAGTCCACGTGCAGCGGCCTGCGGCTACAGCGGCTCCGGCCCCTTCGCCCGTGGCCCCGGCCCGCGCCCCCGCCGCTGCCCTGCGCCGCTCGCGCCCCGGCCAGCGCCGTCCGCCGCCGCCTGCGACCGCCGATGACCGCCGTCGGCGACCCCGTGCCGGGTCCCGGGTCGGGCGGCGGCTCCGCCGCCAGCGCGGCCCCGAGCGCGCGGGCCTGGGCGCGGATCTCCCGGAATAGGCTCCCCTTCCTCTGCGTGCGGGAGGAGACGACGAGCAGAGCGCGCTCTTCCGCCGCCGCGCGGCCCCTGCCCGGTGAGCCGAAGCCCAGCAGCCGCAGTGCCAGCGGGCCCCGCGAGGGACCGGCCACTGAGCGCAGCAAGAGGCAGAACGCACGGGTGGCGCGCGGCTCCTGGCGGTGGCGCCGCACGGCGTCTGCCACGTCGAACACCTCCCAGCGCGCTCCGGCCAGGGGCTGCGCGGCCCGCGAGTGCAGCAAGCGGGGCGCTCGGGCGGCGCCGGGGCACGTAGACAGCAGGAGCAGCGGCGGGGCAGTCGCGCCGCCAGGGCCCAGCTCCGGGGACTCGTGGCGCAGCACGCGCAGCTCGGCTCCCACCACCTCGTCGGTGTCGGGAAGGCTGGACACGTCGAACAGGAAGCTTTGGCCGGTCTCGGCGGGCGATTCGTCTGCAGGAGTCGGGCAGAGACAGAGAAAGAGCGCGGTGAGAGCGGAGAGCGGAGCCCGCACTCCCTCCCGGCCGCGGGGCCTCCACACTGCAAAGAGCCCCACTGCCCGGGATGCGGGAGCGAGCCCGCGGCTCCCGGCCCAGCCAGAAAGCTGCCAGCCTGGCCCAGAGTAAAGGGAGCCTTCGCCCTGACTAGTGATTATCGGGACCGGGGCTTCGGTTCATCGAGCCAAAGTTCTGCCACCGCGACGGCCCACGGGCATTCACTTATCGCCGAGCCCCGGGGCCAGGACCACACCCCTACACCCGATGCCACTACAGTTCCGCTGCCTGACCCGGAGCCACGGGTTTGCGGGGCCTAGATCGGAAGGCAGACTTTCGGGCGGGTGGCGGGGCGAAGGCCGGGTGGGCGCCTCAGAAGTCCTGAGCCTCTTCCAGGGGCCGGAGGCCAGGCCGAGGTCCCGCGCTGGGCCGGGACTGCCCGTTATTGCCCTGCTGAGGCCACGAAGTCCCGGCTGTGCGAAAACGGAAAATTCGTGTCCCCTGAAAACTTTGCTCCTTGCGCTACCGCTCTTCCCCAGCTCAGCCTGGACATTCCTGCTGGCCACCGTCTCCCGTGCAGTCTGGGCCTTGCGTGCGAGTCGTCCAGAGGGGACCGCGTCAGCGGGGCCGCAGACCCTCCGGCGCATCCAGCCTCCCCGCTATGCTGAACGGGAACTAAGGCCCAGATGGGGGGGGGGGGGGCGGCTCGGCCCAAGGTCTCCTAGCGGTGAGCGCTGCTGGTGGCGATGGGAAACTCCTGGTTTAGCCTCTCCCTGCTTTCCGCGACCTGCGCTGGAGGAGGGAAGGCGGCAGAGGAGAGCAAAGAAGCTTCTCTGAAGGGTTGGGGGCAGCCCCGGACTGCCTGCCTTGCCGCACTGAGGGCAGCGGCTCAAGGAGGTCTCGCCTCCGGGACCCACCGATCCTTTGGCATATTCTTTCCCTCCGTTATGCCTGCTCTCTAAGAGTTTGGGGGTTTTATTTCTGGTCGTGGGCACTTTTTTTCTTCTGGGGCTCAGGCAAAAAAAAGTTGAAATTCCACCGAGCAGCAGATAAGGAGCTCCCTTTGAAGAGGGTCATATGGTTTCGTTTTGCCCCAAACTCGGAGAGACTGTGCAGACTGCCCCACCACCGGAGATTTGCTCACCCACCACTGCCGCCGCCGGCCCTCACCTCCTGAGGTCCCAAGTCTGGGCTCTGCCGGTGGCTTCTGGGGGCCTCAGGTAGCCCTGCTCCAAGTTGAACCACAGAGTGGAGAGAGAGCGAGGCCCAAAGTACTCCGCAAGTGCGGCCTCCTCCCTGCCACTGCTTTCCCCCAGGGCTCCCTGGAGCACTTTTCCTGAGCTTCCCCTGCAGCATCTCTCCGCTGCAGGGTGCAGCCACCGCAGGCCCTCCTTCCAGAAGGAGGAAGGAAAGGTGCCCTCAGAGCCTTGCCAGCCAAGCAGAGCTCCACAGGAAAGGTTTAGCTCAGGCTGAAGCTAACAGTAGGCCTAACTCTACCTAAGAAAGAGCAGCTGGTGCCTGTGCAGCTCAGAGCCCGGCACACCCATCTGTCCTCTAGCCCGTGGGCCCACACAGCAGCCTCAGGGCTGGGGCCTTCCCTGGCCCTGTACACCAGGACTCAGGCTTGGTAGGAGTACCCCAGCATCCAGTCCCGGGGGCCTTCAGAGAGTGCTTGGGACTTCCCACTGCACCGTAGGACCATCTGGGCCCAGGCTGTCCCAGCACCCGAAACAAAGCAGTCTGTGTGTAGGCATCGTGTGTGTCGGAGGAGGTGGGTGATTTGGTTACTGCTCCACCTCTACCTGCTCTCCCAGGCTAGGGTGTGGGGTGTGCGGCCAGGAGATCCTCCCTCCTCCCCGGCGTCTGCTGCTTCCCTTCCAGCCCTACTCCCCTTTCTTTCCCTCCTGCCTTCCATGCTGGGTCTCTGGCTGGATAGAATTAAGGCCAACATTACTTGCATTTCTGCCTGAAATTAGTTAAATTTTCCCTATCTGTCTGCTTTAATGACTTCAATAGAGATTAATAAAATCCAGATGACACACAGCAACCACCACAGTCATACCCACGTCCTACCTTTGAAGGACCCAGGGCAGAGTAAGGTGGGTGCCTGCTCCCAGCCAGGCCTGCATTCGGGCAGGGGCTCACTGCCCATCCTCTCCTCCTCCGGAGCCTGGAGTCCTCCACCTCTGGCTGTCCTGGGGGGGCCCAGGCACCCATAGCCCCACGGCTCCACCCTGACACAGCCTGCCCAGAGGGGACCTCCGTGTACCTGGTGATGCCACCAGCCTCTCCTGGGGCCATTTACTTCAGCCTGCCTCTTTCCCTCATTCCCCTGAGTTCCCCCCAATTTATGCGGCCCCCAGGAGACTAGAAGCTGCAGAGTTTGCTGCAATGCAACAGCCGCGGCCACCACCACCATCACTGCGCCGTCCCTCTCGGCCCGGGCCCCTTCTTGCTTCCGATCCTGCCTCTCCTCGAGGGGACCCGCCGGCCGGCAGGGCCAGGGCAATCCGGCGGAGGGACGGGCTCAGCCCCGAGAGCTGCCGCGTCTCTCGCCACAGTCCAGAGGGTTCGGGTGCGTGGGCCTCGGCGGAGTTTCCACCACTGAGGCTGGGGCGTGGGGGGGGCCGCGCCCCGAAGGGTCTGGAGCTGGGGCTCGGGCTCTGGCGGTGGCCTCAGCCTAGGAGCGGACAGGACGGACGGGCGCAGAAGAGGCGTGAGTACCTTGGTTCGCCTGGTCTGCGAAGCCGGTGATTGTGTCCGCGCGGCCGTGGCGGCCAGAGCCCGAGGTGGAGGCGGCGGCTGCCCCGGCGGGAGCCCTCCCGGCCAGGTTCCGGTAAAGCGACATCATGAACTGGTGCGGCACCACCGAGCCGTTCCTGAAGCCGGAGCCGGCGGCCCGGCGCGCGGCGCGGGCTCCGGGAGCCGCGGCGGCCGGGGCAGCGGAGACGCCCGCAGCCGGGGCGAGGGTCCGCCCGCCGCCGCCGCCGCCGCCGCCGCCCCCCGGACTCCCGACCGGCCCTGCCCCCGCCGCTCGCAGCACGGCGGCCGCTTCGAGCCCGTCGCGGGGCCGGCAGGCGCTCAGCAGCCAGAGGCACAGCGCGGCGGCCGCGCTCAGGTCCATGGGCTCCGTGGGCCAGGCGGGCGGGCGGCGCGGGCTCCGTGGCTCCGGGAAGTCCCCCGGCGCCTTTTGAACATAGTGTTTAATAATGGGGGAAGTGTGCGCAGCAAGTCGCGGCCCCCCCTCCTCTCCCACCCCACCCCCGCCCAACGCCCGGAGCAGCGCCCCCTGCTGAACACTGGAGTGGCAGCACCGCGCCCCCCACTCCGGCCTAACGCCGAGTCCGGGACAGGAGCCTCCTCCCGGCGCCGCAGCGCTTCGCCCCCACTCTCGCCTAGCGAGTGTTAACCCGCCGGAGGCTCCCGCCACAAACCGGAGCCCCGCCTCCCTTCCCCACGGCGGTGCGATCCCCCGCCGCCCACGCCGCGCGCCGGCCAAACGCGCCCGCCGGAGTTCGAGGCTCCGAGGCATCGCGCGCACCAGCCCAGCTTCGTCCCCACTGCCCTGCGGAGGAGCAGCACCCGCCCCTGCCCGCTCCAGTTCTGCGAGTGCCCGACACGCCAGAGGTGGGGCCGCGGAAGGGCTCGGCGCCGCCGGTCACTGCCGGGACCTCGGGGCCGGGACGCACCGAGAGGCCACCAGGGCGTCCGGAGGCCACAGGGGCGCGCAGGGTTGCCACAAAGGCGCGTTTTTCATCAGCGGTTCGAAGGCTGCCCAGCCTGCCACAGCCTCCAAAGACCGGAGCGGGGGTGGGGACCCGGAGGGAAGAGAGGGCTAGCGGCTGGAAGGGCAGGCCGGAAAGACAGATGGACGTGGATCGACAGTCGGAAAGCAAAGGTTTGGGCGGAGAACGTGCGCTTAAGCTGGAGCCAACATCTCAAAGGAGCGCGGGAATCACGGAGGCAGCCCCGGGGTGATGGGGAGACTCCTGCGCGGGAGCGGCGCCCCGAGTTCATTTGTGCGTCGAAAGTGATAACCTTCCGCCCTCCTTCTAGGGGGGCCGGTCAACGGAAGCGGGCTACCTGGTATGTTGGGGCGCGGCCAGAAGCCGGGAGGGCGGGCGGCCGAGAGCCCCAGGGTGGTGCCTCCGTACCTCTCTGGCCGCGGTGATGGGTGATGGGTGGAGGGGACGCCCAGCGGCCACGGCGGCGGCACCCCGGAGCGCACTGGGTTAGGGTAGGGAGGTGGTTGACCGGTATTGATCTGTTCAGCTCCACGGCAGCCCGACATACCCCAGTGCGGGAACATCCAGCGGATGGACGAGGTCCTGGTAGGCAGACAGAGGGCCTGAGCCGGACAGACCCTCGAAGCAGCGCAGATGCGTTCTTTATCCTTTAAAATTTCATTTACTACTGAACTTGAAATCTAGACGGTCACTTTGAGTGGGTGACCAGCGTCCACACGATACCATAGGACCCAAAGCTGAGGGAGTCCCGAGTCTCTCCCGGTTGTGCCACACTGGCCCTCAGAAGAGGCTCGGCCCAGGGAGCTCCCGGGTGGATTCCAGCCCAGGCTCGGTGTTCCCCTGCACCAGATGCTTGGTCCGGAGCGAACTCCTCAGTCATCGCCATGCGGGCCACCTCAGAGACGCCATGGCCCTCTTCTGGGCACTTTGGTCCACCCATCACCACGGGGGACGTGTGGGGGCAGGAGAGATCTGGCCAGGGGCCACTCCTCCCGCACCCCAGGCCCATCCGGTGGGCAGAGGAGAAAGAGCTGAGATTAGTGTGGGAAGGTGTGGTTGGGAAGGGCAGTGGGGGGCTGCCACGACAAGAACTGCATTAACCCAGCCTGCTTTGGGGACTGAGGGTGGAGTGCCAGGGACAAGGCTTTGGCCCCAGGTCTCCCTCTCTGGGTAGTGCTGCTACAAAGGGCCCTGCAGAAACCTCCAGAGCGTGCCCCTAGAGACCCCCCCCCCCAGGGGTCTCCGCCATTGCCAGTGCTGGGGCCCTGCTGTCTTTCTCAGCTCCTTCCCCCTACAGCCACAGGGGAACAGTCTCAACTGATTATGATTTGCACAAACACCCTGGAACCCTGGGCTGAGGTCAGTAGTGCAAGTTCTAGTCCTGGCTTTGACCTCGTAATAGCAAGGAGAGAACAGAAAGGTGTGGCACAGACGTGGCATAGTGTGTGCCAAATAAACGTGTGTGGATTATGTGTGATTCCCCTGCCCTGCGGCAGTCCGTGGGCTTAGGAATTAGTACTGGCTTGGAACCCTGCGCTGCTGCTGCCCCAGTGGGAGCAGGGCCACTTAGCTTCTTTGAGACCAAATTCCCTCATCTGTGCAATGGGAGGATTCTCACCTCGGGGAGTTGGTGTGTGGCCAGGCTAACAGGCTGGCACGGAGGAGGCTCAGTAGCCTTGCCCCCGACCCGCCCTGCACCCGGTCTGTTCTGGGGCCCAAGGGTGATGATGGCCCCAGAGAGGAACAGCTCGTAGGCACCGGAAAGGCTCTGGAAAAGACTGCCTGCCTGCTGTCTGTGCTTGAGCCAGGACTTAACCACTCTCACCTGTGTTTCTTGTCTGTAAAGTGAGGTCATCATTCATTCCGTCATCATTTATCCATCCCCCAATTCATTCTTTCTTTCTAGTAAATACTCACTGCCAGTAGCCTTCTCTGTGTTGCTGGTCCAGCGATGCACAGGTCAGATGCATGGGAAACCAGGGCTGGGGGGCTTTCCGATCAGCAGCAGAGGACACCCTAGAGCTGAGCCCAGAGAAGAGGGGGGCACAGGGCCACCTGGGCCCCGTCTGGCTCCCTGTCCTTCCCCTGAAATCGTGACAGTAACCCTTTGTTCTCTGAATGCTGGGCTCCATGCCATCTGCTCAGCCTGCCTCATGTCACTTCATTGCCACCGCTGCTGTGTCCCGTGGGGTAGGGATGGTTATTCCCATTTCGTAGACAAAGACGGTAGAGCTACAGAGAAATTCAGCACCTTGCGCAGGGTCACCTGCTAAGTGGCAGAGCCTGGATTCGCCAGCTGTTTTTGCCCAACCCTTGGCTGCCCACGGGGGAGGCAGGCATGGGAAAGGCTTGGTCTGGAATATCCTCCCCAACCCCGGTGAACAGGCAGAGGGCCCTGCCTTTCCTCTCTAGCTCTCTGGAAAATTCTTGGCAGAGAATAAACTCTCTGTTCCGGTGCAGGTGAAGACCATGACAGTGTCACCCTGGGGACTCCTTCCTGCCGCTGCTGCCGGCTAGGAGCTCACAACATCTGCCTTGGAACACATCCTGTCCTCCCGGCTTCTGGGCCACAGAGCTCAGAGCAGGGCGGGCTCGCAGGAGCGTGTGCTCCAACTGCTAAGTTTCCATGATGTGACCTGATAGCCTAGCGGGTCAGGCCCACACACGGGGCCTGACCTGATCCCTGTCTCTGGATGTCTTGGGGCCCAGGACTAAGTATCTGTCTGCAGTGAAGACGGTGCCCTCCCACAGGAGAGAGAAATGTGAGACCAGCAGTTTCTAGTCCTCCATCCCTGACTCTCCATCCCTGTGAAGCTGAGCAGGTGGCCCTCGGTGGGCGCACAATGCCAGGCTGGACCAGGCATGCTTGGGCCTCCTCTTGGGGGATGGGGGAGCCTTTGGGGGGGTGGGCCGGGCAGGAGGGAGCTTGCACTCCCGGCCTGAAGACCCAGAAGTCATGTTCTTCATGATGCTTTCGAAGGGGGTTTCCTCTGTCCTCTGTGTTGCCCCAGAAGTCACTGGGAAGCTGTGAATGAGGCCCTGAGGCCGGTGCAGGAAGTTACAAGAGGGCTGCAGAAAACTTCTCACTTCCGCTCATCAGTCTGGTGACCGCTCCCCGACCCCCCGAAATCCAGACTCCAGCTGTCTCCCCCTCAGAGAGAGGAGGTGAGACTGGCTGCAAGGGGGGAAGAGGGGTAAAAGCAGCCTGGTGGTTGGGGTGGGTGTTCACTGACTGGGGTGGGCAGGAAGGATCCCCACATTCTCACCTACGGACCCTGCCCGTGGAGAGCACTTTGCTGGTCCTCTGTTCCTTGCAGAAGCTGTGTGCTTTCTCAGAGCACCAGGACTCTGGTTCAGGTCACAGAATCCCAGAACCCAAAGGAACATTTTGAGTTATATGGGCCAATGTTCCGCACCATACCTGAGTGATGACAAATTGTGTACCTGTAGAGATGAGAAGCCCCCTATCCCACGCACCCTTCTGGGAGTTCTGAGCCTGAGCAAGTTCTCCACACTGCACCTGGGATGGCCACAACAGCTCTCAAAGGGAGGTCACATGTCATCGGGAGCACCAGCCTGGCACGCTGGGTCGATGCCCTTTAGGAAGTTACATTTGACCCTTGAACAAGGCAGGGGTTAGGTGTCATCCCCCTACCCCTGCGCAGTCAAAAATCTGAATTTGGCTTCTCACTCCCTCACAACTTAACTACGAATAGCATACCATGGACCAGGAGCCTTGCTGATAACATAAACCATCAATTTTGGTTATCACACACGTTTTGTATATTACATGTATTATGTACTGTGTTCTAACAATAAACTAGAAAAAAGCAAATGTCATTGAGAAAATCGTAAGGAAGAGAAAACACATTTACAGTACTGTCCTGTGTTTATTGAAATAAATCCAGATATAGGTGGACCCATGCAGTTCAAACCCTTGTGGCTCAAGGGTCAGCAGCTGTCCTGGATTCCGCCAGCTAGAGCCACCTCGTAGTGACCTTCGAGCACCAGGAACTGCACCAGCCCCAGTTGCATAGGAGCACGGAGGTCCCTCGAAGATGGCCTGCTCCACGGCTTCTGCTGTCCACAAAGAAGCCAAGTCTCTGGGAACGGAAGCGATCAGTGCTCTGTTCTTTGGCCTTGAACCATCTGGGATGGCGGGTCCCTTCTGTGATCCTGTGCCTTTGCTATCCATGCAGCTCAGCTGGTCTCATCCCACCTGCGCCTCAGGCACCCTGTAGATGAGGCAGATGAGGGCTCAGCCTCTGCCCTGTCCACCAGGCAAGCCAGGCATTATTCTGGAAGGGTTCTGGGTCCCTGCAGCCAAGCAGTATTTTGGAAGGTAAAATAGATGCCCCCTGACTATGACTGGTCGATGCTCCTGAGAGTCTAGAGACCAGAATCCAAATCCAGCCCCTAACCTGGGGCTGCAAGTCCCTCAGCCCTTCCTGGCAAATGCACAGTGAGGTTGACAATCAAATGGCCACCATGGGTCCAGCTGTGAGAGGTGGAGAGCCTGTGAGGGTGGGGCCCACTGCCGGGGACCCAGCCAAGAGCCTTCCTCAGTCTGGACCCACCATGGCCCCTGGCCTTTGCAACTCAAAGCTGGAGAGAGGGTTAGTGGTGAGGAGGCAGGGCCCAGGGTGAGCCTGGGGTTCTGCCCCTGAAGACAGTCTCCCTGGGAGGGTGTGAAGGGAAGATGGTGACCAAGGCCCACAGAGGGAGCCAGTTACCATTGCATCCGGGGCTTCTGGTCTCTGCAGCAGTCCTCTCCCCCGGAAAGACCTGGGCGGAGGCTGCTTGGGTGTGGGAAGATTGCGGCAGGGCTCTGGCTCAGCCCCATGTCTGATGTCCCCGGCTTCTGGCGGCGTCAGGCTCCCAGGAATTTTCCATGCTCAACCCAGGGCTGCCTCTCCCCAGGTTCCCGGGCAACGGCTCTGGCATCCACACCGGGTCGATGGCAGCCTGGCCTTGGGACCACCTGCTCAACCTGTCCCCTGGGGCCTGGTCTGCTGAGTGGGGGAGGGGAGGGGACAGAGAAGAAAGGAGTGGGTGGCTTCTTTCCTGGAAGTTCCACAGGGGATCTCTCAGAGCCCTTCCTTCCCCTTGGGACAAGGGGTGAAGGGCTGGTGGACACTGCCATCTGCTGGTCACTCATTATAACAGCATCACACTGTGACCAAACTCCCCCCTCCCCTCAGATTTACAAAGACCAGGACCGCCCTGCCAGTCTGGGGGAAGACTCTGGAGCCCCTGCCCCGGGACCACAGGCCTCCACTGAGGTCAGGAAAGAAACTACAGTATGGGGTCATGATAAAGAGCTGGCTTCCAAACCACCTTTGCAGTGCACTAGCTTTGTGACCTTGGTTAAGTTAATGAACCTGCAGTCTTCCATCTCCTCATCTTTAAACGGAGATAGGGATTCCTACCTGTCAGGGTGTGCCAAGGTGTAAAGGGCATAAAGTAGGTAAAGTCCTTACCACAGTGCCTGGCTCAATAAATGGTGGCTTTTATTGTTTTCTGGGCCAGTCTCAGTTTAACCAGTTGGAAGGCTGGTTAATTTAACCTGTATGTCCAGCATCCTGTCTGGCCACTGTCTTTGAGATGTTTCCCTTCTGTCAGCTTGTTATCTTTGAATATCAGTAGTCTGAATGTTCTGGAGATTTTCTTGGAGACCTTTGTAGACACATAAGGTTAAAAAAACCCCAAAACTCCTTTTGGAATAAAAAACAGGTACTCTTAGAATATCCAACGATTTGGACTGCCTGGTCCTTTAGCCTTGGTCAAATAGGAGCCCAGGATTTCTGTTGTAGACACACAATGAATAGGGGACCACACTGTCTTCGTCTGGGAAGACGGGGGCTGGCATGGGTGAGGAGCAGATTCGAGGAGCCAGATGTGTCCCCCAGTCTGGGATGTGAGGCCTCCAAGGATGAGGACACTGGGACCAAAAAGTGTCATGGTTCCCACAGCAGAGTGTCCAGTGGGAGCATCCTGGGGCTGACCTGGGGACCCAGTGTCATCAGGTTGGATGGCCTCCCTCGGGTCTTCTGGCCCCACGAGGCAAAGGCATCTGTGAGATCCGTCTGCAAGAGACACTCTCTGAGGCTGCCCTGAAGAGGAAGAAACTGGTTACAAAACTGGGAACTTGGCCCTAGGCCATGGCCACCCCCACGTGCTCCCTGCTTACCTAGGTAGCTGATCCACCTCTAAGTAATACCTAAATTTAGGGCAACACCCCAGCTGGGTTCTGTCCTCCCAGACTTCCTTCCTGGGTTGGACAAAGAGTTGGAAGACTCTAATTAAAATGCTTATCCTGATCGCTGGGGACACAAATCTGAGAGACTTCGGAAAACATTGGGTGACAGAATCAAAATCCCAAAAGCCACCAGCAAAATCATGGCAAATTAAAAGAACAGTGAGACGCCATTTTTTCTTTACTTCTCAGGTTAGTAAAACCACAGAAGATAAAACCCGTTACTGGTGAGCAGTGGACAAGCGGGCATTCTGTAGATCCTTGGCAGGAACGTAAGTTCATAGATCTTCCAAGAGCAATGTGACAGCATCGACATTTGAAAGAAGGAAATGCTTTGACTCAGCACTTTCATAGGAATTTAAGTTGTTATGGGTATACTTACACAAGTAAAGATAAATATACAAGCATTTTTAATATTGAGGAAATCGTGAAAACTGGAAATTACCAAAATGGCTTTTAATAGGGTCATAATAAAATAAATTATGATACACCCTCACATGGATTGCTCTTCCCCTGTTATAAGACTGAGTTAGATTTCGGCATGTGGCACGGAAAGATGCCTGCAATATATGATACTGAAATGCTAGGTGGCGAGAGTAGAGGAAGAGGAAGGAGCCTCCATCCACACAAAAGGTTCAGGCTGCATTGATGGATGTGTGTCTGTCCACCTGTCAGTCACCGTCCCACTCAAGCTCTGTACCCCAGCCCTCTTCTCTCCTCAGGGATCTCTCTTACTTCTTTCTCCTCCATCTAAAAACAGATGCACATTGTTTACATCATAAAACAATAAATCTGCCTCGGAGAGCTTCATTATTAGATATCAGTATAAAGGAATTCCCTTGTAGCACAGATTGCTAAGCTGAACTGACAGATCAAGGCAACAGAATAGGGAGTCCAGATCACAATGTTTGCAAATAATAGCGTTTGTGAGTATTTAGAATACAACATAGTGACAATTCTAGTGGAAGAAAGGACAAATCGTTCAAAAAAACTTACCAATGAATGGTACTGGATACTTAACTAAGTATTTGGGGGGGGAAATGACCCTTATCTCATGACATAAACCAAAATGAATTCCCAGTGACTCAAAGAATTGGTTGTGGAAAATATATCTGGAGAAAATTTGTGACTATTTATATAGTCTGGGGTAAGGAATACTTCTCTAAGTATCATTTCATTGTAAAAACCACCAAGAGGAGTGTCCAGGGTGGGAACTACATAAAAATCTTAAAACCTGCATGTGAAAAATGCAAAAAACAGAATTGACCTTAGGAAAATTATCCAACTTGACATCACCAATCATGAGAGACGCTGGCATCCCGTGCCCCGACTGACCACCCGCATGGAACCCTGAGAAATCACTAGACAAATACCAGCCAAGGAGCAGCCTGCACAACTGGTGTGGACGCCCCACAGATGTCAGCGTCAGGGAAGACGGACGAGCCCGGGCACCGTAGAATGAAGGAGACTAAATGCACACGACAGTTAAATACAGGGCATGACCCTTAATTCGATTCTTGCTTGAAGAGGAGGACAGGGGAGCAGTTGTGAAGAAAAGCCATTATTGGGACAAGTGGGCACACTGGAATATGATCGTATGTTAGGTAAGAGTAATGCGTCCGTGTCACATTGCCCGAGTAGGACCACTGCATTTTGGTTAGGCAGGACAAGGCTCCGCGCTGTGCTTCTAAGAAAGCGCACGTTCAGGTATTTAGAGTGAAGTGTCATGGCCTCTGCGAGGAACGCTTCAGTGTTTCAGGAAGAACGCAGAGAGAGAAAGGAGAAGGCAAATGGCAGCGTTAACCACTGTGCAGTTCCTCTGCTAGGGCAGCCCCACACCCCTCTCCCTTTCCGGGGCTGAAGGACTTACCCCCTCGCTGCTGCTGGGAGGATTGAGTCTCTGCTCAGTCCTCCCTGGGACTTGGGACTGAAGAGAGTGAGCTGCCTCACCAAGGTCAGACCCCTCCAGGGGTGGCCCACAACCAACAGCTGGCCTGGTGAATGTGAGGGTATCAAGTCCTGCCTCCTCCTCTCAATTCAGGAGGCCCTGCCCCGGGTTGGGCCTCTGCTCTGACCTTGGCACTCAGCCCCCTGTGTCCAGCCCTGCTCCCCTGGACATCTGCGGGTTCCATCTCGAAAACCCAGTGTGGGCCTAGATGAAGGGTGTACATGTAGGGTATGAACCAGTCCACTTCTCTGTGAGTTTGAAACTTTCTCAAAATAAAAACTTAAGGGGAAAAATAAGTTAAAGACAAACGGGATAATACGTATCAGAAAAGGTTAGGATCTTTCATATATGATGCATTCTTACAAATCAGTAAGAAAAAGACAAACAGCCCAATTTTTAACACACGCAAAGGAAATAAACAGGAGCGTTAGAAAGAAGCATTCTGAGACCAACAAACCGGTGGAAACATGTTTAACCTCACTAGGAATCAAATACATGTCCTTCTAAAACAAGAAATATCACTTTTCCCTTAACAAATTTGAGAGGATTTAAGGAAATGAACCCAGGGCTGGCGTGGGTTTGGGGACGAGCTCTGTGCCCAGCCTCCTGGGAAAGGTCTGGCGGCCATTATCAAAGCCACTGAAAGCTTTGTGTCCCTGTGTGTGCGCCCAAGTTCTCCAGACTTCGGCAGTCCTTTTCCTTTAGCGTCCAAACAGAAAGGCTGGATTTGCCGTGCCCCAGGCAGTGGGGGGTGTCCTGGAGGAGCGTCACAGAGCAGAACAGGATCAAGGCAGCCCCGGGACGCCACCGTCCCAGCAGTGTCCTTCTCCAGCTGGCTGGGGTGCTCACCTCACCTGCCTCTCCCAGAGCTCACAAGTTGCCGACAGACAGCTCCTCCCAAATGTCCGTTCCTTTTTAATACAAAAAGATGAAGCTCTTTGTCTTCCTGCTCTTCTCCCCATCTCCTGAGACCTTCCTTTACTCAACAAAGGACACAGAGACTCACCAAAGTGTTTTTTGACACATTAGCACTTTGCTCCCAAACGGCCTCCTGGTGTACCTGGCTCAAACAGCTAGCTAGCCTCGAAAAGACCACCCAATCATCTCCTGCCATACACCCCACCTTTCCATCATACGTCCATACCTTAAGGACTGGACACGTAAGTTATTGTATATCGGTACATGGCATCCTAAGTAAAGATTTAAAATGATGGTTTGGGAGGTAATTTAACATGGAAAAATGTTTACAGGGTGACAAATGAAAAAGCAAGTTACAAAATAGTACATCCAGTAAGATTTTGTATTGTTTAAAGATATATATACATACATACATATATATATATATATAGAACAAAATGTCAAGAGAGAAGGAACAACAAAATGTTCGTGGTTGTTATGTCTGATATAGAATGAATGATGAATTTTATGTCATTTTTGCACTATACATATTTTCTGTATTTATTCTGCAATGAGGATGAATTAGATCTATACAACAGTTCTAGAAGATCCCCTGCTTGCCTCCTCTGCTTCAGGATCATGCTTCTGGTGAAGGATGCCTCACTCACTACCCCACCTTGTCATCTCCATCCTGAGGCCCACCTTGACTCTGGCCTCAGCTTCCTGGAAGAGTATTGTTCATCACACCCCAGTCCCCGTCCTGAAATACTCTTTCCTTTGTTCATTCTGTGAGTCCACTCACTTCTCCTTTGGAATAAATGTAAACTCTTGGGCGTGGCACACAAGGCCCCCCAGGGGCAGGCCCCACATGGTGTCTGCAGCCTCCTGACCTCGCCACCCCTGGGCACGCCCTCCTCCCCAGCCCCAAGGACACTGTGCTCTCTGGAGGCATGCTGGCTTTGCACTGCTGGCTAGGACACACTTTATGTCTTCTCTCCCTCCTCCTCCTCCTCAAGCACCCCCACCCCCTACTGAACAGTTTCTAGTTCCGGCCTTATGTAAGTGCTTTAATAAGAAGCCATTGCAGAAAACCCCCACTTAGAGTGGTCTCAGCACTCGTGCAAGGAGAAGTCTTGACACATCTCAAGAAAGAGTCTAGGGGCGCCCGGGTGGCTCAGTCGTTAAGAGTCTGCCTTCGGCTCAGGTCATGATCCCAGGGTCCTGGGATCGAGCCCCGCATCGGGCTCCCTGCTCCGTGGAAAGCCTGCTTCTCCCTCTCCCACTCCCCCTGCCTGTGTTCCCTCTCTCGCTGTGTCTCTCTCTGTCAAATAAATAAATAAAATCTTAAAAAAAAAAAAAGAGTCTAGGGCTTGTATGATAGTTCATGGGCCATCAGGTCCCCATCTTCAATGGATAAGTCCCAAATTCATGCCTGTGCTTCACAGCCACAAGATGGTTGCTGCCTCTCCAGCATCACATCTCCTTTCCAGGCAGAAGACAAGGAAGAAACAAAGAGTTTTCTCCTAGCAAGGTAAATCATCCTCAGGAACTTCTATATATGTGGCCAGAATTGTCACATGCGCCCTCCTAACTGCAAAGAGGGCTGGGGGTATGAGAGTTTCACCTTTCCAGCCTCTGTGGCAGTAAAAGTTGAAGAGGAAGGGTGCTGTGAATGGCTTCGGGGTCACTAATCTACAGTGCTTACCATACATTTCCTCTCATCCCAGTCATTTAGTCTCAAGCAGTGCTGTGAATTAAAGGTTTCCATTATGTGTGTTTCACCAGTAAGAAAACCCAAAGCTCAGAGACAACATTCACATTTTTCATGACCCAGGTCTGGAACCACCTCCTCCCGGAAGAGTTCCTTGTATGGCCCAACCCCAGGCGGAGTTAGTTGTTTGTCTTTCCCTGTGCATCTTGGGCCTGCATCCATGTTGACATCTCCAACTGTTCCTGAGTGATGTATGAGCCCCCCAAGGGTCTTCTGCATCCTCAAAGCCTGGCAGGGTCGCAGGCCCAGAGCTGTGGCTGGGAGCGTTTGCTGAGTAACCAGGCAGGTGGTGGTCCGGCTCCACTTGGGATGCCTAGACCCCTACAGTGCTAAAGCGTCACTTTAGAGGACAGAGAAAAATCAGCAGATCCCCAGAAGACCCACCCCACCAGAAACAAGGGAGTGTTAGTGCATGATGCGGCCCGAGCTTGGATCAGACTCCCCTGGGCTGCAGACTGCACTGCCCCTGGGGCCCAGGGACTTTCCTGGGGTACGGGGAAACTGATGCCTGCAGCATTCCTCCAGGGCAGTGCGAAGGGAAATTAGAAGATCCTCTGCAATGTGGTTTGCATTATTGCAGCTTCAGCCATGGAAGGGGCTCCCTGAGTCAGGCAGGAAGCAGAAAATATCAGATTTAGATCCCACATTCCGTGCATTGTATACAATTATCCACTGGAGCCACATAGGGGCAAGCAGGACCCACAGACACAGAAAGTGGGATTGCTCTCAGGGACCGGGTTGCTCTGTTCTGGGGAGCCAGTCGTGTTCTTGGCAGGCACCAGGAGCCCCAAGTGCCCCAGTGCTGTGCACTCAGGAACCCTGCGGCCAGGGGTGAGTTTCACTTGCCTGCAAGCCATGGGTGACAGGCAAGCTACCAGTTGCAGCAACAAGGGGGAGTCCCCTCAACCCCCCACCTGTGCTCAGGGTGTAAGTGCTTCCCTAGATCCTCCTGGACTGTCTCCTTGACCAAACTTTAGGCTCCTCTGATCCCTCTTCTCCAATCGGCCTTGACCTTGACCCCACTCTCCCCCTGCAACCTGCATGGATGGCCCAGTCTTAGCAAGAATCCGGTTGAGTCAGCTAAGAGACAATTGCCTCCCACCATCCCACCACCCCACCCCACCCCAGAGGGAATCTGATCACCCTCCACATCTGCACCTGTGATGTCTAAGCTCTGGCCTGCCTTCAGCAAGAATCCTGCTAGGTCGGTTGAGCAGGAACCTCCTCCCCTTGCTGTCTCCTCCAGACCCTTGGGCATCGATCCCCACGTGCCCTTGCTCGACCGAGCTGAGCCTGATGCCCCTGCTGTGATAGTCCAGAGCCCATTGCAGTAGTCTCAGGAAGTCTTCCGTGGGGTTTTAACAAGAGTCAGAACAATTATCTCTTTAGCAGGGGAGAGGAAAGAAGCTTTGAGAAGCTTTTGTTGAGAAGGCCCTGTTGCTCTTTTACTGGAAGGCCTCTGGAGTCGTCAGGGGCTGCTTCTTGGGACAACGCCCCACCCGCGGGTCTAATTGATCTTGTTTGCTGGGTTATAGGTTACCTCATCTGACCCTCCTCTAAGCACCCCCGGGGCCATGACCACTGGCTGCCTTGTTTCCCAACACTCTCCCCAGGGCAGCGGAGCCCAGTAATTTACCGTGTGAACCGGGACACTCTGGGCACTCTCCTAACAGTGACCCGGGCGCGGTCGCCACCAGGACAAGTGGCGCAGCCCAGGCCTTGCGGTTACCAACAAGCCTCCTGGCCGCCGCGTTGGCTCAGGACCCTGGTCCGGGCACGGGGGGTGCGGGTGGGGAGACAGGGGGCGTGGCCTAGCTAGACACGGGCCTCCGACAGCGCCGAGCCGGCGCAGGGCGGTCGGTGCGTGGTCACTGCTCAAAGTTCCAGAAAGGCCGGAAATGCACGGCGGCCGCTGGCCGAGCTCGGTGGCCACCAGGGGGCAGGCGGAGGCCGGAGCCGGGGCGGGCCGAGCGCGCGGGGCGGGGACGCGGCGACGCTGGCGCCCGCGGGTCCCGTGACCGTGCGCCCCGCCCGGAGTCGCCGCGGTCATGCAGTCCCCGGCGGTGCTCGTCACCTCCAGGTGAGCCAGACCCCCGTGCCCGGCGCCGCGTCTCGGGTGCGCGCGAACGAGCCGGATGCGCCCCCGTCGGAGGAGCAGGCGGAGGCGGCCGGCCCCGTGGGCCCGCGGCGCGGCCTCGCCAGCGCCCGGGCGGGTTGTCCGGGGTCGGCCCCTCCACCGCCCTCCAGGAGAGGTGGGCGCATTGAGTGTCCCCGTTTTACAGATGGGGAAAACTGAGGCCCTTAAAAGGGTAACGAACTCGCCCCGGACCCAGTGGAAGGCCGGGATTGGCTGGCCCCGCAGGCGGGCGGAGAGGGGGTCTCCTGTCCCCTTTGCAGACGTGCGTTCATTTCTTTTGAGCCCGAAAATACAGTTTATGGCTCCTTTCAGTGCTCACTGTGCCAGGCCCGGTGCGCGGCCCTGGGGATGGGGGTGAATCAAAAAAGGCCCGGCCCTGCAGGGGACACGGAATGAACACAAACCTGCGGGGGGGCCAGAAGCTAAGTGGGGGGGAGGCGGCAGGTTCAGGTTCCTTGGGAGCACAGTGCAGGTGCAGAACCTGGCTTCGAGGAGTGGGCGAATGAGGCCACGTCCCTCAGGAAGAGTAGGAGTTAACCAGGTGAAGGCAAGAGAAGAGGTGGCAGCTCCTCAAGGAGGTAGCTCAGGAGAAGTGCAAGTTGGAGCCCTCGGAGGCAGAAGGTGCCGGGTGGGCTCACCCTGACCCAGACCTGGGGGACCCGGTGCAAGATGGATCCTGGGAAGCATGGGATGCACATGCTTTGAGTCTTTTGTAGAGTGACTCACTTAAGGTATTTTCATAGACCCCACTCTCGTTCCCCCTACACAGGATCTTGGTCTAAGATGCCAGTTTATTGCTTAAATGAATGTATGTCTTTCCCAGCCCAACTGTTCTTTTTCCAGCTGTAATCTGAGCGCCCCTGTGACTTCAGGTCTAGAAAAATGTGATTCTGTAAGTAAACCCTGATCCCAGAACCTGCTTGGTGCCCCCTGCATGGCCCAGGGAGGTCACAGGCTGTGTCTTCATAGGCGCAAGAGGTGTACCTGGTGCTCCCTAAGTCACCTCTCCCTGAGCCTGTTTCATTCTCTGCAAAAAGGAGGTTTGAGATTGGAAGGTGTGAGTAGTGCCGGCAGCAGATACCCGTCTCAGCCACACGCAGTGGGGTGTGACTTTGGTGCGGGGTGCTTGGGAAGGGGGTGGGTGGCTTCCCTCCCTGCCCCGATCCTGCAGGGCCTGCCCACGGGCATGGGTGCTGGTGATGAAGGCCCAGGGGGCGGTGCTCACTCCTTCCTACTCGCACCTGCCCACAGGGTGGGTTCAGACGCTCGAGACCAGTCACCGGGCAGGCTCCTCGCAGTCAGGCCCCAGCGCAGCTCCCCACCGCTCATCACCGCGTGCACTCGCACCTGCGTTCGTCCAGCAGCTACTGACCTGCTCTGTGCCAAGGACTGGTGCAGATTCTAGGGCACAGCAGTGAACAGAATGAAGCCCATCTCATGGAGCTTTAGTGGGGACAGCTAGACAGGAGGTAGACAGATGATGTGTCAGGGATGATAAATGGTATGAAGGAAAATTCAACGGCAGGGAAAAAGAGATAGGAGTGAGTGCTGTTTTGTCCAGGAGTGTCGTTCTGATAGAGGGGCAGTTGGGCAGATCCTGACTCCCTGAGGGAGAGAGCCATGAGGATATCTTGAACAAGACCGTACGAGCAGAGAGGACAGCAGAGCCAATGTCCTAGGGCAGGGGTGAGGGGGGGCGGGGAGGGATGGTGCTTGGGCACCAGCAAGGAGGCCAGCATGGTTGGAGTGGAGTGGGCCTGGGGGAGTGTTGGGTGAGGCAGTGAAGAACTGTGGGTTTGGGAGCAGGGGGACAGTGCGGCGGGGTGGAGGGAGAGAGAGAAGGGGGGAAGGAAGACTTGCAGAAGCGTGCCTTGAGTAGGAGATGGCCTCAGGTAGGAGCCAACCAGTGTTCCCCGGCGGTGGGGGAGG
The DNA here is from genome assembly GCF_004348235.1 of Phoca vitulina. Lineage (NCBI taxonomy): Eukaryota > Metazoa > Chordata > Mammalia > Carnivora > Phocidae > Phoca > Phoca vitulina. The sequence goes on from NW_022589855.1 coordinate 65,888, forward strand.
GATTTCTCTCATTGCTGCCCTTCTTGGTGAAATAAGCAGGGCTGTCGGGAGAACAGGCATTGGGGGTTTATCGGGGGTTTGTTGAGAGAGGCGGCTTAGACTCCATGTTTTGCTGCTCAGCGGATGGTCCCAGGAGCAGCAGAATAGCATCAGCATCACGGGGGAGCTGGCTGGAAATGCAGACTCTCAGGCCCCGGCCCCGACCTGCTGAATCCAGATCTGCCTATTGACAGCTTCCTCAGGTGACTCAGATGCCCGTGAGGTTTGAGAAGCTTGGTCTAAGGCGTAGCTGACCACCCTACGCCCGTGAGCCATGTCATGCCCATAAATAAAGTTTCTGTATCGGCTGTGGCTGCTGCATCTGTTACCTGGAGGAGTTGTCAACTCCTCCAGTTGAAGATAGTGTGTCCATCGCCGCCCGACCCCCCTGACCCCCCGCCCCGGGCCCGGGGCTTCTGATTCAGTGGCCTGAATTTCCCAGGTGACACCGATGCGGCGGGGACCACGCTTGGAGAAGCCCAGGTCTAGAGCAAGGGAGGGGTGCCAGGCCCAGGCTGCAGCTTGCTGCTTGTGGCCATGAATTCCCTGTGGGACCGGGTGGCATGTCCGAGTGTTTGTCCCCGTCCCGGGCAGCTGCTGGGCCCTGGTACAAAGGAGGCAGAGAACTGGAGAGTTCGGGACGGGGCGGGGGAGCTGGGACCCGAAGCCATGGTTCCAGCCGTGGCACCCCAGGGCCTCCCAGCTGAGGAGGCGTGACAGGAACAGGAGGGACAGCGGAAGGCAGCAGGATTGTGGACTGCGGGTCCCGGTGTGGTCAGATGCGGGGTACTGAGAGGGAGAGTGTGAGCCCGGCCGTAGGCCCCCCTCCTCTGCACTTCCGCCCGCCTGTGCTTCGTGGCCATAATGATCCTGAGTCCTCCCTCCATGCTGCAAGAGGCAGCCCTGGCTCTGGGGTAGCTCTGACCTACGGAGACCCGGGCAGGTGACTCCCTTGTGTCTCTTTCCCGCTCTTTAAATGGGTCCCAGCGGTGGTGTCCCCTGTAGGGCTGCCGGAGCAGGAGGGGCTCAGCTGAGGTCCCGAGAGCTTGCAGCAGTGCCGGCCGCCGCGAGGCTCACCTTGAGTGGGCTCTGCGCTCCTGCGCTCGTCACGGGAACACGCGTGCACACCGCGCGCTAAGCCAGGAGCAGCCCGGCTCGCTCGGCGCAAGGCCAAGCATGCTCATTCGGTTACTGGGCAAAGGAAAGGAGGGCTGATACCTTAGGTGTGGTTTTCCATCTCACAGAGGTACATCTGGTGTCGCCTGGGCCTCCCCGAGTCATCAGTGCCTATGGCAGTGTGCTCTGGGTCCCAGGAAAGTGCTCGGGTAGGTGCACGCTTCACATGCGGGCGTATGGCGTTGTCCCTGGTGGGTGACAAACGGCATCCCCGTGGTGACTGTGTTGCATGCCTGGTGTGGAGGTGGGAGAAATCCGCGCGGAAGGAGTCCTGGGGGACAGAGTGTCTTTGAGGGATTGGGACCTTAGTCCAGAGAGGGAAAGGGCCTTGCCCTGATACAGTTTTAGCCCGGAAGCGCCCTCCTCCTAGGAGTACCCCTTTACTTGTGTTCTGGAAGTCCTGCCCAGCCCATAGAAGGTTTGACCTTGATGATGAGGGGTCCTGTCCACGTGTATTTGTACACGTGGGTCTGCATCACCCCCTTACAAAGGATGGGGATGCAGTTACCATATTTTTTTATCACTTCAGGGAAAACGTTTCACGACTTGTTTGCCCCCCATACGACTCAGTACGTTGGTGTAGCGTTGACAGATTCTGCGAGAGCTGTGCTGTTTTGCTGAGCACCCTTTCCAAGCCTCATGCAGCAGCCTTCTCAGTGCTTTGCAGGGCCCCGAGGCTAAGGAGGACCCTGCATCCAGGGTCCTGGGCAGGTTCCGTTGTAGCCCCGCTGCCCTCCGGTTCGCTGAAGAGATGTGTATCTACCCAGGCTCCCGGCGGCGTCTCGTTCTTGCACTACACGCAGGGAGCTAGGCGCGTTCCTTGTCAGGAATAGAGCCCCCAGATGCCATCCCTCCGAATCCTGCAGGGGCTCATGCACCGAGTGTATGGAACACTCCTCCCCGTGGGTGACTTTCCACAAGCCCGTCTCTTCTGCTCCCACTTGTTTTGCTGCTGGGGACGGCCCGGGGTCTGGGAGCAGCCCATAGGCAGGACCCACGCATGAGGCTTGGGAAGCCAGGCCTTAGGAGAGGCTGGTGTGTGGCAGGGCAGGTGGCCCGAAGCAGTGACCACTGAGGACAGCCTGCAGAGTGCCCCCCCACCCAGGCCTGCAGGATCCCCCTGAGGTCCTGTCTGCGTGTCGCTCGAGAGGCCTGCTGACTTAAACCTGAGCTTCCTTTGCCTTCTCTCCCTTTGGCAGGCGAGTGCAGAATGTCCACACGGGCCTCGACCTGACCGTGCCCCAGCACCAGGAGGTGCGGGGCAAGATGATGTCAGGCCACGTGGAGTACCAGATCCTGGTGGTTACCCGGCTGGCTGCGTTCAAGTCGGCTAAGCACAGGCCCGAGGATGTCGTCCAGTTCTTGGTGAGCTGGGGGCTCTGCCAGGATGTCCCTGGGGGGGTCCAGGGGGCAGGGGCCAGGCGCACAGACACACCTGCCACCACGGTGTGAGCAGCATCAGGGAGCGGGCGCTTCTCTAGCCAGCACTAGGGCACAGGGGCCCCCCGGCAGAGGGCACAGCCTAAGCGGAGGCTAGCCGTGGGGGTCGCGTGCGGGGAACTGCGTGCAGTGGAGCATCATCCCGAAGGAAGCGGGAGACAACGGGCAGAGTCCGGGTCATGGAGGGCGTGTAGGGAGCCTGACTTGCCTTGCAGCCGAGGAGGAGTTTTAAGTAGGGGAGTGACTCACTGGCCCATCCGGTGGGGAGTGGAGTTGGGTTGGAAGGAACCGGGCAGGGGCAGGGGGCCCAGCGACCAGGCCAGTGATGCTCCAGGGGAGGGCTGGAGGCAGGCCAGCAGTGGTTGGTGTGAGGGAGACACAGAGGGTTGTAAAATATCTCCACGGTAACGTGCATATCATCTGCTGACCGGCCATGTGCACCAGTGGAAGTAAGGAGCGGAGGGGCAGGTCTCGGGGCAGGGGGGCTGTGTAGAGTATAAAGTGTCTGTCTGACGGACACAGGAGGACGAATCCATGAGGCTAGAGCCAGGGACCTGTCAGGCCTAGGAGGCAGGTGTGGGAGGCGTCAGCTTGGAGGTGATATTGAAGGTCTGGGAGTGGATGAGGTTGCCCAGAGAATGGACGTGCAGGGTGGAGGGAAGGGCTTAGGAGGGAACCCCAGACTCAGCAGCCCAGGGACAGTCGCGGAGAGGGAGGAGCCTCTGAGGCCAAGGGAGGAGAAGGGGGCATCGTGGAGTCACAGGAGCTAAGGGAAGAGAGAGCTTTGAAATAAAGGTAAGATGAACCAGAGCCCTGTGGTCTAGACGGGATCAGTAGCTACAGGTTTGCACACGGTTCGTTCTGAATCTCCTGGCAGCCAAGACAGGAAGGGAACAGTGAGTGACCCCGCTCCGGTGCCCTAGGAGCAGAGACGTCACCTTCTCAGAGAGAAAAATGCATGGCATGGGTCTTTCTTTGAGGGAGATTTAACACATGGGAAGCATCTAAAGGACATGTCTTTCATGTGCTACTTTGACTTTGGGTGAGAATCAAGGTCTAATGTTAGGTGGTGGTTCTGGTTCTGCTTGGCCCCGAGTGGTGGGGGTTTGCAGCTCCTGACCCCCTGTGGAGCTCCACACACGCCCGTTTTCGGGGACGGGAGCAGAAGAGCATATCTGAGGTCACGTCTCCGGGCATAACGGAGAGGCAGCATTCGGGGAGCCCCGAGGAGCATCCAGGCAAGCCTGTTCGTGCTGTGCCGACAGCCAGCCTCACGTGTGACGACAGCTTGACCCCTCCATGCATCACACCAGTGCCGCTTTTTCTGACCAGTAACACCCATGCCCTGCGAAGGGTGTATGTGCATGGCCTGGGTGGCCATTCCTGCAGGTGCTTCTCAGACATTTTGAACCACCTGTGAGGGCAGAGGAGAATGCATTTACCACCACCCCCCCCCAATGAAATCTGGGGATGTAACCCAAAGCTGGAAAATCTCTGAAGTTTCATGCTTTAGCTTAAAAAAAAAAAAAAAATTTTGCATTCTATTCCTGAAAAGGATACACATGCTTTAACATAAAAATGAATTTAATTGCTAATCAGAAAGTAAAACCAGCCCCAGAAAGGGGCACTGGGTATGCCTGCCGATTAGCGGACTCCCCGTGTGCTGGTGCCGTCTGCCCTGCACGTGGACACGCCGGACACACGGGAGCTCCCATCCTCTGCACTCCCTGCCCCTCTCAGCCTCTTGCCACTGTTCAGGTAGCTACTTGAAAAGCCCTGGCTTTGGAACACTGATGAATGTGGGTCCTGGATGGGGTGACACCTCTGACTTAAAACTTCCTGGCCCCTCGCACGGTCAGTGCTCTGGAGACTCGAAGCTTCCATGACCACAGTCCCGGTGGGTCCGTGGGCTGGGCCAGTGTGGAGCTGTCAGGCCAGCAGAGGGCGCTCAACCCTCAGGGTCAGAGCTTCCCGGATGGGGCCTGGCTGGAGTCACCTGTTCTCAGGACCGCGGGGGCGGGGCTTGGAGCCTGCATCCCTTGTGTGAAGGGATCCTCTTACCTTTCCTTGAGGGCTGTTCTCAGGAAAGCTCCAGAGCCAGGCTCTTGCGTTGACAACTGCAGGCTACAGTCCCCTGTCCCAGGTGACTCCCCAGTGTGTGGGGGGGTGGGGGTGCTGGGGATCTAAATTCCACCCAGCCACCTGCCGGCATCTGAACCCCTCACAGGCTGGGGGTTCTGGGAGAGTTCTAGTTGGCCAGGGTGCATGCTCTGACACCGCCGTGCCCCGGGGTTCCCGGGTCTCGTCCATCAGCCACACCGGCATTTCCAGCATTGGCCTGGGAGTAGGAGTGGGACTATCCTTGTTTGTATGCTCCGTGCTCCCTCAGAGGAGCTGGGGAGACAGGTCTCGCATAAGGGGAGAGCACAGAGTCCAAGACAAGGGAGGATGCTAGGCGGCTGGTGGGGTGTGTGGCTGGGAGCTGAGAGCCCACCTTGGGTTACATCCGCAGCGATGCCTCGACCCTGCCACGCTTCAGGCTGTTCACGCCACGTGAGGCCCGGGCGGCGTGGGGCAGAGACCATGTTGGGGTGGCCTCACACGGAGCGGACTCAGCCGGAGACGGGGTGCTGTCTCAGGGTGACTCAGATGGCCTGGGACGCCCTTCCTGCTTGCTTCCCTGAGGTCCCAGGGTGCGGGGAGCGGGGTGGGGGGGAGTCCTGGCTGACAGTAGCACTGAAAACAACCTTGCCATATGTGGTTCTTCTCCACGTGAGCACTGTAAGGACCGTCCCCACCAGAAGGCTGATGCTCCTGCAGGGGAGAATGATCCAGAGAGCCGTGCTGAGAAGAGGTGATTCCTGTTGTTGTAGGAAGATGACCTAACAGCTGGCCAGACCATGAGGTCCCCCCACTAATGTGCTGCAGGCCCGGAATGGAAGCAGGCATGGTCACCTGTGGGCCAGGCCGGGGTCCCTGTGTCACAGGTCTCTACCTGGACCTGTGACCGGGCATGGAATGCACCATGATTATATCTCCCCTTTGGCTACTAAGACTTTCATAATTTAGCCTAGCACGGATTAGGGGGTGTTGGGAATGGAACCCCAGGCAGGGGGATGGGTGGAGGGTCAGAGGGAGTGAGGCACGCCCAAGGCACCTGTCTGTCCTGGGGCAGCTGTCCTGGGGACCGTCTCTCCAAACAGGCCGGCCTCCACGCTGTCTGGGCGGGGTGAGGGGGAGAATATTCGGGAAGCCTCATGCTCCTCTCATTCCAGGTCTCCAAAAAGTACAGTGAGATCGAGGAGTTCTACCAGAAACTGAGCAGTCGTTACCCCACGTCCAGCCTTCCCCCGCTCCCCAAGAAGGTCCTGTTCGTTGGGGAGTCCGACATCCGGGAAAGAAGAGCCGTGTTCAATGAGATTCTGCGCTGTGTCTCAAAGGACGCCGAGTTGGCAGGAAGCCCAGAGCTGCTAGAATTCTTAGGTACCTGAGGCTCTGTCCCTAACCTCTGAGGTCTCTGTTGGCCCAGAACCAGGCCTCACTCCCCTGGCTGGGCCGGAGCGGGCCCACCGCTGCCGGCAGGAGGACGCTGCCTGCCTGGGTGCCGGACGGGGCTCACACGGGGCCTTCTCTGTGGTCTGACCCCACCCGTGCCCCTCCTGGCCACCCCCAGAGCGCCCCAACCCATACGCACCCACCCCCCACGTTGCCTCCTGCCAGCCAGGCCTGCGGACCAGGCCCCCAGGGACACCCCCCTCGGCTTGCGCCCGCCAGCAACATTAATGGCTCTGGCAGCAGATGGAGGCTCAGCCCGCACTGGTCCAGTACTGGGGACCTCAAACCCTGCAGGTCGTGTCCACAGCCACCTCCTCCCCCTTTCCGGTTTCCTCAGCTGTCAGACGGGAGGATGCCTGGCTGCCAGGTGGCGTGAGCATTCCGCGAGCCCCTGCGTGTGAAGCACGTTCGATGGAGCCTGCCCTCTAGAAGGACGGCTGACATGCACCCCCTGCTCCGCACACCCCAGTGTCCAGGCCTGCACAGAGGCCCCAAGGCAGATGAAGTGCTTATGTGCCCCTGGGCGGGGAGGGGTCTCCTCGGGAGGTGCTGGGCTCTCCCCACTGACTTTCTCCCTTCTTTGGACCACCCTGTTTAACTTTTCTTCCCAATGACTGCCGTCTCTAAGCGTCACAAGACAGATAGGAGTTTTTCAGAAGACAACAGCAAATAAGCCAAAAAATTTTTTAAAGGGGTGAGGAAGAAAAAAAGCAAAGCCAGTGAATGCACAGAGGCTGGGGCAGAGCCCCGGCTACTTGTCTCCTTTTCCAGCCCCTCCCCTGCACCCGTGGGCCCCGAGTTGTTTGCTACGAGATCACAACCTGCTTGTCCCCCAGTGGGCTGTGTTGCCTGTGACATGGGGGCTCCCGCTGATCCATAACTGGAAGAAACTCCAGATCTCCTGGTCCCTCTGTTACAGAGAAGCAAGATACAGTGGTTTGACTCTCTTAGGCTTTCTGTGCCTCCGTTTCCTTATCTGTAAAGTAGAGGCATGAACAGCATCTCTCACGTGGATTTTTACAGTAGTTCAATGAGTCCATACCTGTGAAATGCTTTTTACACAATGCCTATTACACGGAATTGAAATTTTGAGTGGTATTTTCACATTTGTTCTAATAACAAAGCATAATATAAGGCAACGTATGATTACTGCCTAGGTTTATGTAACACAGTAACACATATTACTTTGACGTATGTGTTAATATCTTGTTCCCAGGCATACTGTAGGTTCCTTATCTAAGGGTGGTATTTTTTTTTTTTTTAATAGGAACTGCTTTCAAAGATCTTCTACCCAGTAACTATCTGGATAGAGGTGAACAAGTAGTCTAAACCCACATTTCTCAATCCATCTGTGGGGAAGGACTAGATTTGTATTCCCAATCTGTCACGGACAGATACTTTCACAAATACAAAATCACATGTCTAGATGTGACAATGCCAAGCTGCTATGGATGTTTCCAGATGCTTGCTCTCCCTTTCTGTGCTTACCGCATCGTGGATATCCATCTGGGGACCATGCTTTGAGAAGTGCTGATGTAAGCCACTTTGTAATGGAGCCATTACAGTTCGTTCTGGAATCTTCCATGAGCTCACTGTGCACCCACTGGGTTCATAGTCTAAGCGCCCAGACCCTTGGAGCCAGCCTTCATCCGTGGCTGGATTGCCAGAGCTCCCTGATATGCCCCACAGATGTAAGCTGGCCGGCTTTTTTGCCCTTAGCCAGTGGACATAGGCTCGGCTATTGCCCTGCTACCAACTGGTTCCAAGGCTCGCACCTATAACCACTCTGCTCCAGGCCTCGCTACAGGCTCGGGGCTTGGAGCCCCGGCTGCCCCCTGTGCACCCAGACCCGGCACCCTGTCCCAGGACGCTGTGGGAGGCCCCCAGCTCAGGGCCCAGCACAGGAGCTTGGGTGCAGGGCAGCGCTGCCTCATCCCCTGGTTGTGGATGTCAGGGGCCCTCCTCCATCTCCTTCGACAGGCACCAGATCCCCAGGGGCTGCGGACCTCACCAGCAGAGATGTCTCTGTCCTGGATGCACACAGCCAGGCCCAGGATGATGGGGAGGCTTTCGACTTCTTCGAGCAACAGGACCGAGCGGAGGCTGAGGGTCTGCCCATCTCAGGCCGGAAGGGCGAGGATGCAAGAAACTCCTCCGAGGAGGAAGAGGAGGAGGCATTGGACCCTCTGGGCATCATGCGGTAGGTCTCCACGTCCTGGATAGGGCCTCCTTCTGGCCTGCTCCAGGCTCTCTGGTGAGGGCTCCTCTCTCCCTCCGTCCCTCCCTCCGTCCCAGGCGTCTGAGAAAACCTGTCTCCCTGGGTCATCACTCCCTGTGGCCTGGTGTGCTAGGGCAGGGCTCAGATGTTACCTTCTCCTCCCTGGCCACAGGGCAGCCCCTGGTCCTCAGTTGTGTACGGACTCCCGGCAGGGCTGCCCACCCCCGAAGCTCAGCAGCCCAGGAGCCCTGGGCTCTCCACACAGCTCATCACTGATGGCCTGGGGCTTGTGGCCCGTGATCGAAGCCCCCTGGGCCCCGTGTCACTGTTCTTAAAGCAGGGCTGTTGACCTGGGCCCTGCCTTCCGACAAGGCAGTTGTAAGGCCCACGAATCACATGAGTGGAAGGGACTGATAACCTGGAAGGTGCCCGCTGTGTGTGATGAAGAAGGTAGAGTGAGCCGCAGGCCCCCTGGCCGCTCAGCTGAGTTCCCTTTACCTGCACATACATGCACACAGGTGTGTGCACACAGGTACACTGGGGAAGTAGAGGTAAGCCAGGTATGGTCTCAGCGGTCCCTCGGTGTCCTGGTGCTGTCATCTGCCGCCTTCCCCTTTCCTGATCCCCTGACTGCCTTCCCTAGTCAGTGCGCTGCTCCCAAGCTCCCACTGGACGACCACCCTGTGCTGGGGCAGCATGAGACCAGAGAGACATCTGCTCCCAAGGCCTGTCCAGTGGGCACAAGCTGAGGTGTTGGGGTGGGACCTCCCAGACAAACAGACTCAGCCACCCCATGGCCCTTACCACTTCTGGGCCCAAACGTGCAAGAACAAGGCGGGAACCAGTGTTTCTGAGCACCTCCTACACGCTGAGCTTGGTACTCTGCACTTCATGTACTCGGTCTCCTTGACACCCTGCCTGCAAGGAGATGCTATTATCCCATTCTACAGATTAAAGAAACTGAAGCCTGCAGAGGCCGAGTGCCCTGCCTGAGGTCAGGCAGCTGGTAAATAATGGTCCTGGGATTCCAGTCTAGCTCAGGGTCCTGGACACTGCTTGGCCTTGATCCTGGCTCTGCCATTTACCAGCAGTATGCCCTGGCAATTTACCCCTTGTCTTCAGTTTTCTGCAGTGAATAGGGTCATGGTAGCATCGCTCTGTAGGGCTCTTGTGGAGACTGAGTTACCATGAATGCTAGCGCCCACTCTTCTCATGGCCGCAGCTTGCTGCCCCACCCCCTCTGCCGAATCAGATCACAGACCTGGGGTGACAGTCCCTCTGCCCTGATGAGAGATCGAAGTGCAGTCAACAGACGAGAGAGGCCCGTCTCGCAGGTCCTGTTCCAGAAATCAGGGAGGGGCAAGTTCAGTGTAAAGGACATGAAAATCACAGTCCCGAAGCTCTGCCCACCATCCACCAGCTTTCCTATCCTGGGGGAGTCGGGGGGCATGTGAGGCTGGGGACACGCAGGAGGAGGTGTGGTTGCAGGGCTGCCCTATGACCAGCCTAGAGAGGACAAGGATGCACACTCAGGGAAGATCCGGCGCTGCAGGACACCCGGGCCCAGAGCCGGAGGTCGTGCAGCACCCTGATGCCCCGAGTCAGGTCCCCCCGCCCTCCACAGCCGCCCTGACCTGGACGGGGGGTCAGCAGCCCTGGGGGTGAGGCAGCGAGGTTGTGTGGGGAGACCTCTGTGGTAGCCTCTTCTTATCGGCCTGACACGGCCTGCAGGCCCTTCTTGGGCTTTATTTTGGTTGGGAGGAGGCTGTGTTTGAACTCAGGCTCTCTGTTGTTCTGAGTAACCACACGTAAAGCCAGACCGAGAAGGACTTCAGTGGTTTGCGCCAGCCTTTGGCTGAGGGTCATGCTTAGCAAAGCGGCTCCTTTTTTGGGTAGGAAAATGCTCTTTGGGGTTGGCAAGGGCCGCCTTGAATTTCCTACTTATTCTGGTAGCAGATTGTCGAGGGATGTGTCAGCCGTCTGGGACCACCTGCCCCCCAGCACTGTCGCCAGTCCCGGGAAAACATAGCACCTAAAAGGGACCCCAGAGGGGCGCCTGGGTGGCTCAGTCGTTAAGCGGCTGCCTTCGGCTCAGGTCATGATCCCAGGGTCCTGGGATGGAGCCCCGCATCAGGCTCCCTGCTCCACGGGAGGCCTGCTTCTCCCTCTCCCACTCCCCCTGCTTGTGTTCTCTCTCTCACTGTGTTTCTCTCTGTCAAATAAATAAATAAAATCTTTAAAAAAAATAAAAGGGACCCCAGAGGCTTAAGACCTTCTGCTGGTTTCCCCTGTAAGGGCTGGTGTGACATTAGTCAGTACTGCTGCCCTCATCGGGGAGAATAACACCTAAGGTTTCTGAGAGCTTATTAAATGCCAGGAACCGATTCCCATTCCTGGGACGAGACATTTCTGTCTCTGCTTTTTTTTTTTTAAGAGGTCATGACACACCACATGGCTCTCGGGACCTGTGTGGGTTTGGTGTGGAAAATGGTGCTCTAGGAGCCGCAGTGGTATCAGGCTCATGGTGTGTGTGGGTGGGGGGTGTGTGGAAGCTGAAGTTTGGGGACAGGTCGCTCCTGCAAATTCATGCAGCCCCAAATGGCAGGTCACGACTCAGCGGCGTCATCCTGACTGCCCCTTGATTCCAGTCATTCTGCAGTGTGGGAGGTGGGCAGGGCCCTGGGATTATCCCCCTTTCACAGATGGGGACATTGAGGACAGTTGAGCAGGGACTTGGTGGAGCCTTGCAGGTGGCAGCCCCCCCCCCACCCGTGTCCTCTCCTGGGGCACCCAGGTGGGCCTGTTGACTCTTTTTTTTTTTAAGATTTTATTTATTTATTTGAGAGAGAGAATGAGAGAGAGAGAGAGAGCACATGAGAGGGGGGAGGGTCAGAGGGAGAAGCAGACTCCCCGCTGAGCAGGGCGCCTGATGCGGGACTCGATCCTGGGACTCCAGGATTATGACCTGAGCCGAAGGCAGTCGCTTAACCAACTGAGCCACCCAGGTGCCCCGGGCCTGTTGACTCTTGAACAGGCTGCCCACCCTGGCTGTTAGTGGGGAGTGGGGAGCATTGTGGTTTTCGCAGGAGACATGGGCATTGCATGCATATTTCTCCGCCCCCCCAGGGCCCTCAGTTGCCCTGCAGATGCGGCACCCCGCTGCCCCAGCTGAGCGCCCTGCCCCCGCCGGCAAGCGCCCATCTGGGCCTGGCTTTCTGGAGCAGACTCGGTTCCAGGGTGCGGGCGTCCATCCGTCCTTCCTGCCATGGGCCCGGCGGGGCGCTGTTGCCCTACCACAAGGCTGCTGGAAGGGGGGGCCGGCCAGCACAAAGCCCCGTGCTGGGACTGGCCTGGCTTTTCTTTGTCTCTTAAACCTGGTGTTGATTAGGGGCAAAGGCGAGTTGCTGCACAGTGCCGAGAGCCCTGAGACAGAAGGAGCTTTCGGCCGGCCCGTCCTGGCCCTGCTGCTCCCCTGTCCGTGGGGTTTGGAGCAGCCCCGTGCTGGGGTGACCCGCGGACTGCACGCAGAGCGCACGTGCCTCTTGCGCTGGCTCTTCTCTCCGCGTCCTCCCTCAGTCCCCTCCTGTCCCACGGAGTTTTCGGGTTTTGCTCTCTGTTTTCGAGACTTCGCACGTCTGAGAAAGATGGAGTTCTACCAGAATAGTTCTGCCTTCTGCTGGAAATACCCTGTTAGGAACATCTTTAATCGTAACTTGAATAATACATGACTGGTAACAGAAAATCTGAAAACACAGTGAAAAGGCCTTTCGCCCTGAAGGAATACGCTTCTGGATGTACGTTTCTCGTAACCCAAAATGGGGCTGTGTTGTATGCACCATTCCATAATTTGCTCATTTTCAGCTTATATACTGGGTCTTTCCAGATCAGTAAGTAGACTTCTGCGTTCTTAACTTCGTGCTAGTCCACGGGGTCGATGCGTTCTAAGTGGCATTGTCAGGCACCTGCCTGGGGGCATTTGGGTGTTTTCTGTAGGTTTTTGCTATTACAGGCAGTGAGGAACTTTATCGTGTATGGAGCTTTTCCCCCCAGATAACTGCCCTAGAGCCAGTTCCTGGAAGCTTTGGCCTGGAGGCCTTGGTTGTGCCCCTCCAGTGAAGGATTCTTTTTTTTTTTTTTTTTTTTTTTTTTAATATTTTATTTATTTATCTGACAGAGAGAGACACAGCAAGAGAGGGAACACAAGCAGGGGGGTGGGAGAGGGAGAAGCAGGGTTCCTGCCGAGCAGGGAGCCTGATGCGGGGCTCGATCCCAGGACCCTGGGACCATGACCTGAGCTGAAGGCAGCCGCTTAACTGACTGAGCCACCCAGGTGCCCCTCCAGTGAAGGATTCTTTAGGGACTTAATCCCTCTCTTTTGGGAAGGCCTCTCTGCTTTTGCAAACCCTGCGTACCTGCGAGGCCGCTGCCTCCACCCCTTCCTCTGGTGCCCAGGGAGCACCCCCCCCATCCAACCCCCAGTCCGGGAGGATCCTCAGCACCCCGAGGGACAGGCTGGTTCCTGCATGGACATGCCTTCCCTCGAAGCTGGACTTCCCGCTCTCTGCTCACAGAAGGGGGGCCACCGCCCAGTGTCCTGTGCATGGCCTCCAGCGGGGAAGCTGGACCTTTTTTTGGAGTGTGAATCATGTATTTTGTCACAATTGTTTATACAAATGTTGCTTTATCTTCACAAAAGAATCATACGCGTTTTAGTATAAAAATGTCTTACTGCCTACGTTTAGATAAAATCACTGCTTTGGGATGACCCTGTGGTTTTGAAGACCTCCCGGCACACTGCCAGGTACCCCCAGACTTGCTCCCGTTGGAGATTTATTGACTTCTGCCCCAGCTTTATCGAGAACTAATCGGCATATAGCACTGTGTGAGTTTAAGGTGTACGGTGTGACTTAATACACGTATATATTGCGAAGAAGTGACCACAATAAGGTTAGTTGCCAAGTCCATCAATCGCCACACAAAACTACTATTTCTGAGATTTGGAAGCAAGATGTCCCCCAGGTGGGCCACGGCGGGGTGTGCAGGTGGTCTCAGCCGCACCTGGGGAGATGCACAGCCGCGGCTTCTCGGCCGCCTCGCTCGCGGGCTTGGGACGCCTTTGGTGTTCTGGCCCCCGCCGAGGGTAGCAGGCCCACTGGGAACCCTGCAGCACCCTGGAGTGCGTGAGAGGCCCCCTTGGACTGGGGCTCCCGGGAGTTCTTTAGTGATTCATGGGGAAATTCACGCTTGAGGAGCCCCAGAAACCAAAGTTGCTGAAAGCCTGGGATATGGCAGGAGGGCAATGAGGCAGGAGCAGCAGGTTCACTGGCCGCGGGGCTTCCAGGAGGGTGGGCTCAGGGGTCCTTGGGGGCCCCCCTTCCACCTGCCATCTGCCAGGAGCGGTTCTCCGGGTCACAGGAGGGCCAGGAGCCAGGGCTGGCGGGCCTTGTCGTGTACCTCTGCGGACAGCACTCAGCCCTGGCCTGGCCTGGGACCAAAATCAATGAGGAATGCAGGGGGCACGGTGACAGACGTCCTGCTGGTCACCACCACATCCCTCATTAGGGCGGCAGCACGTGCTCTACTGACTGGATCTCCCCATCCATGTTAGCACACAAAGACTGGCCTGGATGAACACTGTGGCGGTGCTTTCTACTTCTTTGTTTCTTTTTTTAAGGTGCTATTTTGAAGATTTATTTCTTTATTTGTCAGAGAGAGAGAGAGAGAGAGCACAAGCAGGGGGAGCGGCAGAGGGAGAGGGAGAAGCAGGCTTCCCCCGAGGAAGGAGCCCGATGTGGGACTCGATCCCAGGACCCTGGGATCATGACCTGAGCCGAAGGCAGATGCTTAACCGACTGAGCCACCCAGGCATCCGTTTTCCACTTTTTAAATCCAGTAGTAAGAATTCCAGTGCGGGAGAAATTCCTACAGAGCCCCAGTGTGTATCAAACAGCCTGAGGGAGAATTGGCCCGGTTGGGACAGGAGCAGAGACTGGGTGTCTGCCCCCTCGGCCTCAGCCCACCTCCCCGTGGCCCTGAGTGGCTCCGTGGAAGGCCGAGGCCCTTCGAGCGTGGTCTGAAAGCCCCTGGGAAAGCTGGGTGTGCGGTCGGCCCAGAGCAGAATCAGAGGCAGGCAGTCCCGGGTTCAAATCCCGGAGGGCACTGGGCACGTCGTTGAACATCTTCGCGCCTCAGTTTCTCTCTTTATAAATGAAAGACAAAGTCCAGCCCCAGTGGTAGAAGGATAAAGTGAGACGTGGTACAGGAAGTTTCCTTTGTGTGTTGTTATCGCTACTTCAGCTTTGCTCTGAGGAAGCCCTGGGCTGTTTGAAGTAAAGGCAGCCTTCCCATTCCCTGCGGTGGCATGCGGCTCCCGGCGCCCAGTACAAGCTGTGGGACTTACTGCAGCCAGGGGCAGGGCTGCCTCCCGCAGCCTGGCTCCCCAGCAGCGGCTTGATTGGCTCTCCCTCATGGGATTGAAGGGACAGTCCCTGGGGATTGGAATCTTGGGAGGTCATACCTGCCATCCCCCTGCCTCAGGCTGCCCCCAAGGAAGAGCATTAGAATGACAGGCAGAGCCTTTCACCTGAGGGACTGGAGGGCAAATCCAGTGTCTTCGTGGTTATTACTCGGGAACCTGCCCAAGATCACCCAGTCACGCACCGTGGGGCTCCGGGCAGGACCTTGCCTCTTCCCTCCAGGCTAAGACCCCACTTGGGCCAGCATGCCAGTTTCCCAGCCCTCATCCATGCGTTCTCTGGGGTGGGTGATGGGGATGATGGGTTTTTGCAATCGCAGGGACTGCCAGGCCTCAGGGGTCACGTGAGCATTTGGAGTGTCACCGGGGATGTGGGAAGAAACCAAGACGGCCCAAGTGAGAACAGGCAGAGGCCTTGATTGAGAGCTGGCCATAGCAAGGAAGGGGTCAGCCGCCAGACCTGCATTTAGCGGAGACTCGGAGGCAGGCTGGGAGTAGGAACGATTCCTAGTGGGAAGGAGAAGGCTCGGGTGTGCCCCAGCTGGAGGCTGGTGGCGAGGGAGGCTGCCGCCTGGAGGTGGGGCGTCCTGCACGCTCTGCGATCGGTTGGGGGAGCATATTTGGCCTGCTCTGGCTGGTCCTATGAAGAGGGAAACCGGGGTAAAGATTAGGGTAGCTGGCAGTTATCGATCACGCCCTGGCCATGGCGGGCCCTAGCCGCAGAGCTGTGGTTTGATTTCCTGGGCTGGTTGCCGCAGGGTGTGGGACACAGGTCTGTCTGACCTCTGCTCTGCCCATTTGTATACTCGGTCTCTCGGGGCACTTCGGGTGCGGCCAGAGCTGGGTCCTTGCTTTCCAGCAGTGGGGGGCAGACTGCCTGCACCCAGACCAGCCTGGTTCAGTGGTGGTGCAGGTGCGTGCTAGGTGAGGGGCAGGGTTTGGCCCCGTGCAGAGAAGACACGTCAGCACGCACAAGCTGAGAGGGCAGGGGCATCGTGAGGGCCTGGTCAGTGAGCCCTCGGGTGAGGCTCAGTGGCCTGGGGAATCAGGCTCCGGCTGTTGAGAAAGATCCTTGAGTGTGACCCTGGGGCTACAGCAAATGATGGGTGTTTACCAGGCAGGCCTTGTTTATTTATTTAAGGCCCAGAATAAAGTCGAGGGGCGGAAACATGATGTGAACCTTGTCAGCATCAGGCTCCCACTGTGCCCTGTGCCAGTCTGCATGCGGGCTCCAGCTTCCAGAGCATTCCTTACTCCCATGCAAGAGCTAAGGGAACAGACCCAGAGAAGTGAATGACTGGCCTGAGGTCATATGTGGATTCCCTGGCATTCCCCCTCCAGGGCTGCTTACCCGGAACAGAAAGGCCAGACTCTTCCCCAGGCCCTTTGGGCTGTGCCCTGACTTCCCCTCAGACTCTCCTCCCCCGTGTGCCTGCTGCCTGGCTCTTGGCCACTTGGCGCTTCCCACCTTGGCCTTTGTGCCGGGCCGGTCTCTGCCTGGAGCGCCGCTTTCCGGACTCTGCTCAGCCCCCGTTCAGCGCTTCCCCGAAGCTCCTGTCCAGGGAGGCTGGCCCAGCTCCTGGGGCGGCTGCCTGTCCTCCATGAGCCGCACCACGCTGATGACCGGGTCATTGTGGAGGCCCCGAGGCCTGGTGCTGCTACAAATAGCATTGTCCTGGAATACATTTCACAAAAGCTCATTTATGGGCACTCTGAAGATTTTCCCTCAGTGAAAAACTGAATTTAAAATTTTAAAATGAAAAATACTTTATTGGAAAGCAGGAACATTGTATGATTGGAAAGGAGGTTGACTTCTGTATTTGGTTAAACATCACCCTGGCTTGGAAGGTAAGTCGTGCTGTATGTGAGTCTTGGCTTCAGAAGGATCCAGCGCCTTCTGTTTCGTCCAGGAGATGCTCCCGCAACTCAAGTGACGCAGGTCCTGGGCAGCTGGTGCCCCTCGGTGGTCGGCCAGGGGGGCAGGTACATCCGGGAACACGGACACAGACCCCCTGGGTGGCCGGAGGGGAGGCTGCCGTCGTTTGTCCGTCACTGTCGCCACAACTCCCTGAGCCCCGTGAGCAGGGCTGCTCCTTGGACTGTCGGAGCTGTCGGCCTCGCCAGGCCGCCACCCTCCAGTTTGCTCCGCCCGCACGATGTGGCCCACCCTGGACCGCTGTCTGCCATCAGGCACACAAAGCAGGAGAGCTGGACCTGCATGCTACAGGGACTTGCTTCCACACGCCTGCTCCCACCCCCTCCCCCCATGCCACCTGTGCCGGGCCGGAGCCTGCCCAAGTTCAGGTGACCTCCTTCCTGCTCACCAGGAGGTCTGTCCACCGCTCACTTCTCTGTTCCGTGCCCCGTTGCCCTAGCCCTGGTGACAAGAGTCTAATCCTGTTGGCCCGCCCTTCGCTGAAGGGAGAAGAGAAGCATCCTTTATCGTGGTGCAGCGGCGGGTGGCAGATGGGCACGGCAGAGTTGGGCGGCGCAACCCACAGACAGTGGGCAGGAGCAGAGCAGGGACGGGGCTGGTGGGGGCGGGCAGGGCCGCAGCCCGTGTATGCAGCCTGAGTCCACGTTCATGCAGTCTGTGAATGAGGGGAAGAAACTGGGCTTGGAGACACCTTACCCAGGACACGCCTGACCTCTCCCTGAGGCCAGAAGTCTGGCATCGTTCTAGACACACCCCTTCTGCTCACTGATCACTTCACAGTCCAAATGTTCTAGGAGCTCTTTTGCCTTCTGACGTTCCCCCTGACTCCATCTCCCCGTCACACTGCAGTGCTCCCCCAGGCCAGGCCTTCATTTCTCCATGGACCATGAGCCAAGCTGCCCTGGGGACCCAGTTCCTGATCATGCCCGAGCCATGCCCCTGGCAGACCCCCACAGATGAGGGGCTCACTTCCTCTGCCTGAGTCCATGTCTATTTCACTTTGCCTCCTCCAGGAAGCCCTAGGGCTGGGTTGGATCCTTCCCCTGTGCTCCGCGTATTCCGGAACTGTTGCCCAGTGTGATCATGACGGGTTTATGGGCTTCTGTATTCCGGGACAATGCTGTGAGTCTCAGCTGTGAGCGTCTGGGGACACTGCTGAGCCCGGAGGTGCTTCGTGAGTGCTGGGTCACAGAGGGCGTTCGGACTGAACGCACCTGCTGCGTACAGAGTGGCTGAGGGCGGGTGAGGAGACCAGCTTCGGAGGAGCGAAGCCTTCCAGGTACCGTCTCTGTCTCCGACTAGTGCTGGGAACCCCCCGTCTTCATGCCCTTTCCACTCTTCCTGGAGGAGCAGGTGGAGATCAGTCTGGACAAGAGATGTACTATCACCTGTGTCCATCTATCTGTTCATTTGTCTGTCCTTCCCTTTTTCCCCTCCTTCCTTCCTTCCTTCCATCCCTCCATCCTTCTTTCATCCAGTATCTATTGAGCGTCTGCTCTGGACCAGGCACGCTCTTGCGTCCCAGAGACTAAAGATCGGGGGCCGACCAGAGCAGGACCCTGGAGCTTTGAGCTGTCAGTGCTCCATATTTCCTGCCTGTTCTTTGTGTCCCCTGGAGACGGTCAGGGAGAGTTGGGGACGGAGGACAGCCTGGGTGGATGGGGTAGAGTAGATGGTGCCCGACTGAACGGCCCCACGAGCCATAGATTCGCTTTATGTCAGTTCAAGACAGTGAAAGATCAGAAATGTCTCTGGGGAGAAAAACAAGATCATGCATCCAATTTGAGAGGAAAATTCACATAGCAGGAAAGTCCGGCCTAACCTGTGTCCTCAGACCCAGAAGTAGGTGTAAGAAGGGAAATCACTGAGATCTCTGAAGCTTCTCCAGACAGAATTCATCATGTTTGTTCTCTCACTTCCTTTGTTCTCCAGACAGTTTCCTCCTTTCCGTGGTTCCTCTGATTTCTGGTCCGTGGGAAGTCTCTGGCCCCCCTGCTCCGGGGCGCCAGGTGAGGGCTGGCTGTTGGGTGACTGAGGGCAGCAGTGGGGCAGAACCCACAGGCCCCGGGCTGGGCCAGTGGCTCCAGATGCCTCGGAGAGTCCAACACAGCTTCCTGGGCCGGCCCTGGGGTTCTGACCTCGTAGCTCTCGGCTAGGGCCGTCTCTGGCTGGCCTGCCTCGAGGGGCATGGCCTGTCATTGGTACCCACTTCCCAGGGGTCATGAAGGTGAACTGGCTCGGCCTGATCTGTGAAACTAAAAGCAGGTGTCCCTGTCGGAGCAGGCTACCTTGGCCCTTCAGGGTGTGTGAGGTGGCATGGCTGAAGTTTCTGGAAAGCACTCGCTGTGAGGAGGGAAAAGGCCTGGCTCCTTCCACCTTGCCCAGCACCACAAGCAGGGCCTGGGGGGTGGCACCAAAGCAGAGGTGTGTCCCTAGGGGTCTGTGACCTGAGCCTGTCTGGCTTGTGCCCATGATGGAGGAGGCAGGGACAGGGGCGCTTGGGACTTCCAGGCACAACCTTGCCACTGAGCCTCTGCTCTCCATCTCGTCCTCGAAATGTGTAGGCCCGAGCCTGTTGTCCTCACCCCATCCTGGATCTCCTCCCTGCTATGGGGACAATTCAAGGGGACAAGAGCACAGGACCGTGAGCGGGGCCTCGGCCCTGAGTGCATAGGTGTGCTCCGTCCTGGAGGTGTGACCCTGCAGCAGGTGCATTTCCAGCTCCCGTAGCTTCTCCCATCTCAGCTGAGCCTGAGATTCTACCGCAAGTCTGCAGCCAGACGTGGGAATGGTCGCCTCTGAGCACCCTGCCCTCCAGCGCCCAGGGCCGCCTGCCGTTCTGTCCATCTGCCGCTGGTTGGTCGGTGCCATCAAGGAGGGCAGGGCTTCTGCGTGCACTTTCCCGCATTGTGTTGCCAACAGGCGCTCAGACGGTGACCTCTGTCCAGCGGATCTGCCCGCCAGACAGACAGGCACACCAGAAATCCTGTTTCCAGTAAAAAGCGTATTTTCACTATTTGCGGGAACCTTACAATGGCTAATTTTGGCATCCACAGCAGGGATTGGATCGCCGTGTTAAAGTAAAACCAAGTTTGTTTATTTATTTGCAATGTGATTTATGTATGCAGACCTGCAGGGTTCGAGTCCGTAAAGGCTTCCATGCGCTCTGTGTCACCACCACCCGGGGCAGGAAAGGAAGCAGTCCCATAGCCCAGAAGCTTCCGTCGTGCCCTCTCCCAGTTTCCCAAAGCACCATCTGGTCCAAGGCAGGACCTTGGCCAGTGGATGAATGAGACATCAAGGGACCTTGGTGGGGGTGACAGAGCCAGTGGGGCTCTGAGTAGCCAGAGAGGTTTCCTGAAGGAGGTGGGGTTCGCTCAGTGGGACTGAAGTGTTTGCTGGAGTGACGGAGGTTTCACTTCTCGAGGCTGCTTTCTGCTGGTCCCTGGGTACCACCTGTTCCCAGCCTCAGACTACATCCGCCCCCCTTTCCGAGTGGCTCTGAAGTGACTGAGCCTGGCCCTGGGGGCACTAGGGGCCATTGGCCCCCACAGTGTCCAGAAGGAGAGCAGCTTCTCTGCCCGGTGCTCATGCAGGCAGGCCTGAGTCCTGGCTGGCCCTTCCGGGCGGGGAGCTGTCCGGCAGCCATCTTGTTCGTTCAGACATTCCCCTGCTCCTCCCGCACACCCTGACGGGGCACAGGGCTCAGCTGCTTCTGGTAGCAGGGCCTCATACCTCAGGGCACCTGGAAGTTCCTTCTTCACACAAGCTCAGGCTCACCTCGCCTGCGTGGCTCTGACCAGGCCACCTGCGCCGGCCGGCCGGGCTCTCATGAAAAGTGCTAACCTTGAGCTGTGTCTGTGATTCCGTAGCTCTAAGAAGTCCAAGAAACGCCCCGAAGTGGCTGTGAAGCCTAAACCCTCACCCCGACTCACCATTTTTGATGAGGAGGTGGACCCTGATGAGGGGCTCTTCGGCCCAAGCACGAAGCTCTCCCCCCAGCGCCCCGCAGAGGACGTGCCCCTCCAGGACCGTAAGTAGAGCCTCCAGGCGTTTCCTTCACTCTGGGTGTCCGCTCAGTGACCCAACCAGCCTTTTGTAAGTGGTTTTGGACCTGCACATGTGAGCACAGTGGAAATCTTCTCCTTGTTCTGTTTCCACGTGGTACACACTCAGCTTATGGAGATTTTCTGCTGGAGAAATCTAGTCTTGCACTTTGTGTCCCCATAGCCTGGAACATTCCAGGGCTGTATGTTTATTCTGATCCTCCCATGGAAGAGGAGGTGGCATCTTTGTCATTCCAGTGGCCAGATGTGGGCACCGTCTGGGAAGGAGATGCAACCACCCAGGTGTGCTGGGGCTCTGTACGATTTGGATTCTAATGAGAGATTTTGTGTGACCTGAATAAACCCCACTGGAGGGTCCTGTGCAGAGTCGGAAAGGGGAAAGCCGAGCAGCCTTGGGACTTCTATACTTGTCCCTGGGTCTGACCTTTTGTCACCCCACCTGGGTCCTCATTCAGGATGGACAAATGCTGTCGCCCATTAATCCAGCCAGCACTTGGTGACCACCCACTGAGGGCCAGACTCTGTGCTGAGCCTGAGAACACACTGATGAGACAGACACAGTCCTGGCCTCACGGCTCTGAGGACATGTCCTGACAATTTCAGCGTCGCCTTTGAGTGCTGTCCCTTGCCCTCTTTCCCCACCTGGGCCTCTTCCTCGGGTTCTCTGTGCTCAGCCGTGTCCCTTGCCCACTGTCTCCAGGCTGGGCCAGGAGGCTGGGCGAGGCTATCTCCACCTGTACCCGCTTGGCAGCTGAGGACGGGCCAGGACGTCCTCTGACCATTCTGCTCCTCCCTTCTCCACAGCCCTGAAGTTGTTTGAAGATCCTGACCTCGGCGGTGCAGTCCCTCTGGGTGACCCCTTACTGCTGCCTGCCGCCGGTGAGAGTGGAGGGCCCGTGTCCCACGCGGAGCTGTTCAGGTACCACCTGTCCCTTTCGGTGCTTCTCCGCCAGCCCTGAGAGTAGCCTAGACAGAGCCAGGGACCTGTCCCTGTGTGGGAGCATCTCCCAGCTTCGGCCTCGAAGGGAGGCCATCTTGGCCCCTCCGAGGCAGGAGCCTGTGGGTGGGCGCTGACCAGGAGGCAGTGGGGGGGGCTGGGCTGGGGTGGGGGTGGGCCGCAGCCCCGCGCAGCCCTGCAGGTTCCAGAAAGAACTTCATGAATACAAGTCTTTTCCTTTCCACGTTCACATTTTTATAGTTTATGTGAAGAATAATTAAATTATATAATTGCAAGAGCAAGTATAATTGGCATAAGTGGGTTTGGGAACAACTACGATGGGTTCTTGGTAGCACACAGCCCTGCCGGGGGGAGCAAAGTGCAGATGTGCCGGACCGCGGCCAGTCCCGGCAGCGTCCCAGCGCGGGCTGGAGAGGGGAGGGTGAGGCGTGGTCTGTTCCGCGGAGGTGGGTGGACAAGTGCCGGCGCCCATTCAGAGCGCTTGCCGTGGTCTGTGTGCTGGACTCCACATGCGGCCCGATTTCATCCTCACGACGGCCCCCACCTGGGCTCGATCTCTGTTTTAGAGAACAGAGTGTGGGAGAGGTAACTGGGCCGAGGCCACGGCTCCCCCGATTGGAGGACAGGACACCGGCCTGTGTCCTGTCCTCCCCGCTCCTTCCAGGACTCTCGAAGCACTTAGAGGAGAGGAGGCTGGGAGATCTGCCTCCCGCCCCGGGCTGGCAGCGCTCCCTGGGCTTCGGCGTGTGCCGGCTGCGTTCTCCGCGTGCTTGGTACTGTGCGTCTCCGTTGCGTCATCCGTGCCCCCAGAACGTGGCCTTGCTCAGCGGTGTACGGGAGGCCGAGCTGTGTCTTTCCAGGAACGGTTACGTGGTGCCGAGAGGCTGTCACCTGCGCCCTCGTTAGCAGCCTCGGCTATTACGCAGCCCTGTCAATGCCCGGGTCACAGCGAACGCTGTCTCGTCTTTACATCTCCCCGTGGTCCCTGGCGTCTCTTCGCTGTCATCTGTGTCCTCGGCCCCGACCGCCCCGGCAGGCTGGGAGAAGCTGGGGTGGTGCTGTCTTAGAGGAGAGACTGAGGCAGGGGGAAGCAGACTCAGCCGTGAGGAGGGCGGCAGGGCCCCTCTGAGTGCGCCCTGCCCGGGGAGGCTCCGCCATCTCCAGGACTCAGTGCGTCCCAGGGAGGCCGTTCCCCGGGGACTTCACTGGCACAGTTCCTCCTGAGTCTGTGACGCCAGCGCCTCCCGCCCCGCGTTCTGCAGAACTCGGGTGTTCCCTTCAAGGGGGTTCTGTGGCCGGATGGCTGGGGCAATACCAGTGTTCAGCAGGACTCTGAGGGCATGAGTGGGAAGCAGCGTGGGGTACTGCACGTTCCTGTTGGTCTCGGGGACCCTCTCCCTTTGGCGTGGTCCCAGAGCCGTCTGGGGGTCACTGGAGAACAGGTGTCCGTGGCCCTGCCTTCACTCTGCCACACAGCTGGTGATAAAGAATTCGCGTTCGGAGAGCAGGAGCCGGGTTTTATTCGCCTTTGTGCTGGCTCTGTGACTATCCGGGCAGCGATCGGGGTTCCTTATGATAAAAAAGCTTCCTGACGCTCATTCATTCACTGATGCTGTCACCCGTCTGTTCATGCCATCGTGGCCAGCAGCGAGCCTGAAGCCCCCGGAGCGCTGTGCCCGGCAGGTGCTGGAGTCTGACAAGCCTCAGTTCCCTCTTGCTGAGCAGCCAGGCCAGTGGGTGGCCTGTCCCCTGCAGGGACCTGGGGAGGGGGAGTGGGACTGGGGTCTTTGGAGCTCCCCGCAGCCTCTCTGTGGGAGCCGGACCTTGCGTTAGTGGGACCCAATTCCAGCCGTGACTCAGGGCGCCTGGGTAGAAATAGAGCACGTGGAAAGGGGTGCCCCGCCGCCACCTACACCCCGAGTGTGACTGCCCCCCACCACCACCTCAGCAGCTTCTGGTGAGTTCCCAGCAGTGTTTGCCCCAGCTGTATAAATCCTGGACGCTGACATGAGCTGTTAGCTGCTGGTCTGTTTCCCTGTGGGCCCCTGCGTGCAGATAGTTCGGTCCCCCCAAGCTTTCCCTGGGCTCCAGCTCTGGTGGAGGATGCGGGAGGAGCCAGCAGCTGCCGTGGGGAGCTCAGGGAAGAGCTGCTGCCTGGGGGGGTGGTCAGGAGCAGCCCGTGCTGGGTCACACTTGGGACTGCTGCAAGCCCAAGACAGCTCCCTCTCTTCGGAGGCCTGGCTTGGGCCGGGCCCTCTCGGTCTGGGCTGGAAGGACATCTCTGCCGTCCGCAGAGGCTCTGACTTCTGCTTTTGGGGTCTTTGCCCCGCTGCAGGTGGTGACCCGGAGCTCCTCTGGCAGCTGGTACTTGGCAGGCAGGGTGGTGCTGGGCACGCCATGCTCAAACAGGCCTCTTCCTAGGCCGGCCCATGTCTGAGCTGGATTCCGATGACAGATGGGGAGACTGAGGACCAGGGAAGGAGCGTGATAAAGCAGACCCAAGGCCGCTGGTGAAGGCGTAGTGGGAGAGAAACGGAACTGCGCTCTGGGCTCGGTGCTGTGCTTCGGGCCCACGCGGCTCTGCAGCCCTTGCTGGGTGATGCCGCCGTTCCTGTCTCGCGGCTGGGGACACCGGGGTCTTCCGCCTCCAGCACCTGAACCCTCCTCCCCTGTCCCCATGCGGCCTACTGAGATGCCCTTAGACACCTTGCCCAGGTGTGGGCAGCACCTGTCCGGATGTCTCTGCTGGTCGCTGGTTTAGGAAGCATGTAAAGGGCCGGGAATCCTCTTTTAAGAATTCAAAAATTGGCCGTAGGATTTCAAAGGGAATTTTCCGTGTGACTCTGTGAAAGCCCCTAGGATAGTGTTACCAGACTCCCCCCTGCCCCCAACCCTGGGTCTCCTTCTGTCTCCTGGTTCCAGACCAAATGGAGTCTTCCACCAGAAACTGGCAGGAGGTGCTCCTCAGGCAAAGAGGGCAGAGCTGGGCTGTGGTCTGCTTTGCTCAACCGCCGTCCGGTACCTGGGGCGGGTCCTGTGTGACCGTCCCCCTGCTGCGGGCTCTAGTCCCACCGCACGGTGGGCTCTCAGGTCCGGGACCATGGCTCCGCTCTCAGCGGGCTCTGTCTAGCACCCGGGTGGCCCACAGTGGGCACCGTGGATGGGCAGCCCCACCCCACCATGGTCAGATCCCTTCATTTAGTCTTTCTCGGGCTGAACTTGGTCCAGATGAGGGCTCAGCTTCTGAAGTCAGACGCCCTGGTCCTGACTCAGGCAGCATCACACGCGGTCATCTCGCGGGCAGCTCGGCCTGGGGCTTGAGCCTGCGCGTCTGCAGGGTGGACAGCAGCTGTACCCCAAAGGGTTTGGGGATAAAACAAGATACTGTGTCTGGGCTGCTTGGCACGGAGCGGGAGCTCTGCATCCAGCAGCTGTTACTCCTACTTCTTGAGAGGTTGAAGGACAAGTCCCCTAAAGGGCCATCGTCTAGAGGGGGACCACGTGAAAAGCAGAGCCCTCCAGAGGCTGCCGAGGGGCCGGCTCTGCTCCCCCTGTGCTGTGGGGCTGTGGGGCGGGCGAAGCCTGTCCCCCGGTTCCTCCCTGGGGGCAGGTTGGCAGAAAGGAGAGGTTGGGGTGCGGCCTGTCGCGCTCCCCAGAGTGGGGTGCCGTTGCTTCGGGGCCTTGCTCCCTTTGCGGGGGGTCATATTCAGAGCTTCCCCTCTGGTTCCCTAGAGTTGAAGAGGACTTGGACCAGCTTCTGAACCTGGGGGCTGAGCCCACCCCCAAGCCCCAGCCTGAGTGTAAAGTACCAGTGGCCGCTAGGCCGGCGCTTCCCAGAAAGCCAGCTGTCCCCCCCCGAGTGGGCCTGTCGGAGGCCGTGGCGGGGCAGCGGAAGCAGCAACAGATTCAAGCCATGGATGAGATGGACATCTTACAGTATATCCGGGACCACGATGCGCCCGGCCGGGCCGACCCCAGCCTCTTCTGACGCCCCCACCCCCCGGACTGGCCCTGGGCCGGCAGAGCCTCTCCGTGGAGCGATGTGGTGAGGTGGGCACTGTGCCCAGGGCCAGGACCTCTGTTCCCAGGGGAGGGGGGTGGACGCCCAGGTCATAGGACCCCTGTACTGCCTTGGGTTTTTGTCTTGTCTTGTTTGCCTGTGGGGTCGTAGAACCCTGCAGGGCACAGAGAGAGAGGTCACCATAGGAATTGGAGCCCGAATTGTCTCAGCCACATGGATGTGGAGGGGAGAGCATGTGGGGTGCCTTGCTACCCAGGAGCTCAGCCCCCAGGATGAAGTTGAGACTGCAGGGACCCTGGGATGTCCTACTCAGGGCAGGGAAACTTTGTGTCCATTCGTGCCTACTGCATAGTAGGGAGGGTGCGCCCAGCCTGGGAGTGGGGGCTGGAGTCCCTGGGCAGTGTGGCTCCTGGGGGCCTGCAGGATCCGAGAGGGTCTCCGGGGGACGGATGCTGAGTGGGTACCTGGGAGAGCCTGGTCGGGTGGAGTGTCCCTGAGCTGCCTCTGGTCCTCAGGTGCTAAGCAAGCTACCTTCCCATGTGCCCATCTTGAGGGAGACACGAGGCCCAGCCCTGCCTCTCTCGGGTGTGGACGGCCTGACAAGCGCCTGGTCGTCCTCCCTCCTTTCCCAGGGAATACCTGGCCAGACCATGGCCTCCGGGGGCCTCTGGCCGTATGGCCAGTGTCCACCCTTGCAGCTCTGAGCAGCGTGGTCAGAACACTGCCTGGGCCTGCAGCTAGGCCTACTCACGGGGGGCCTAGGTGGATGCTCCTGGCTACTGCTTGGAGCACTTTGTCCAGAGGTGGGTGCTGCCAGGCCTTCCCTGTCCCCCAGATCTGGACGTGCTCACCGGCCTCTCAGCAGTGGGGACCGTGTCTCCAGGGAGAAGGAGCCCTGTGCCAGAGCAGGGCCAGTGCCTTAGACTTCCCTTGGAACCCCCATGCCCTGGCACCCGGGTCGGGGCATGGCGCAGTGCTCAGGAAATTCTCAGTGAACGATGTTTAATAGAGCAAAGAATATCTTTTTAAATATATTCTTCATGTTCCGAACTAGTTTTTAATGAAACACGGTTTTTAGTGAAACGCAACCCCTGTTGTCCCTCGGCTTCTCCTGCTTGAAAGGACCCTGGAAGGGGGTTTGGAAGTAGGACCCCAGATGCTTTCCTGATCGGGGGCAACAGCAAGCCCTGAGGGAGGCCCCCAAGCAAGCTGGTTGTTGGCCACCATCAGTCTCTAGTACCCTGCTCCTGCCCCGTGCCCAGACCCGTAGGGCGTGGGAGCACCCCCTCTGCTCTGTCCTGCGTCTCTTGCAACCCGGGACCCTCAGCAGCTGTCCAGTCTGAGGAGGCTGCCCTCCCCCAGCCTGGGCCAGAGGGACGGGAAGTAGGCAGTCGTGAGGTCTGAGAGCCGCACGCCTTCTCTGCCTTACCCGGGCTCCAAGGCCTCTCTCCCTGGGGCCCTGCACAGGCTCCAGGGCTCCTTGCACCTGCCACTCCACTTCCCCTTTCAGCGCCGGGCCTTGGCGCCCCCACCCCGCAAGGCCTGGAAAGGAGCGAGTGCTGAGGGGAGGGCTGCCTCTCTGTTCTGCCACCACCGCTCAGCAACTGTGACATCGGAGCAGGGGGCTCAGCTGCCAGGTGCCCGGAAGGGGTCATTCCAGTGTGGGTTCATCCACTCAGACTGGCCTCCTCCCTGGGGGCCTGGTGCTTCCTAGACACTTAAGTGAGGATGTGCACGTCCCCGGATAGTGATGCTCGAACTGTGGCTGGTTCTCCACCGCGGGTCTGTGATCTGGTGAACCCATGACACCCAGTGATCCAATAAAGTTCATGTCAGTGACTCATTCCAGCATTTGTTAATGGTGGTTTTTTTCTGTGCCTGGGCTAATGGGGAATGTTGGGGAGGGCGGGGGATTATCTTGTTAACAGTGGGCTCGGCAAGGGGAGCTGCCCAGGAAGGACCCTGGGGTCTGCCACGGCTCTACCCAGGCCCCCAGGCTGCTGCTCGGTAGGGTGAGTTGAGGCTAGAGGGAGGATTCCACTGTGTAAACTGAGGCAGAGGGGCCAGAGGCCCAGGCCCCAAAGGAATCATTGGGTCAGTAACTGGCCAGCCCGGATGCTTGGAAAGAGGACCCTTCCCTTCTCCAGGCTTACCGTCTCCTCATAGTGGGGACTGACCTAGGCTTGGACTGGTCTTCGGCTCTTTAAGCCCCGACATCAAGTAAACCCACCCCTCCATGCACACACCTGTCCTGGCCTCCTCACCCCTGCTGGAGCTCAAAGTCTGAGATGCTGCTTTGTGCCAGGACCCCAGAGGTCCTGGGCAGATGGCTGTGCGGACTGACAGCCACTGGAGACCTAGAACTAGTCCCCAGGAGCCAGCGAGGCCCTGAGCCGGGGCAGGCTGTGGGCCAACACTGGCCTCCTCCCACCACTTGGCTTTGGCTCTTGTAGCCAAGCTTGAATTGGGGTCTTGGCTCCCAAGGACAAACAGTTGGGCTCTTCTGAGAAGGACCCCACAGCCAAGAGCCTGTAGCTGAGAGCTCGCCAGACAAAGAAAACAGAGAGGTGGAACTGGGGGACAGTGGCCTTTGGAAGCTGCTGGGAGCTCCATGGGCAGGATGCGCCATCTGTGGCCGGAGTCCCCTTCCCTCCCGGCATCGTTCCTCTCAGGAAGCCAGGAGCTCCAGTTCTGCTGGAAAGTCCCCCTCCTAGCTCCTGGCCTTGCCAGGCTGTGCAGTGGGGCTCTCTGGGGAGCGCCCACCCTTCTGAGCTCTGGTGCCCCGTGTTCATGTCCGTGCAGCTGTCTGGAACATTCCTTCTCCTCCACGTGCTCTGGCGGCTGCCCCAGAGCTCGAGTCCTCACACTGGATACAGACAAGAGAGCAAAAGTCCCGCCGCTTTTCAGGGCCCTCTGGCCTCAGTGCCTCACTGCCCCCTTGGCACCGTGTTGATACGCTCTGTGTGGAGATTAAACACCCAGCGTTAGGCTTTGGTTTGCCTCCACCCCTGGGATCTCCAGGGAGGCCTGGTGTGGGAAATCCTGCTCAGCCGTCCAGCTCCCCGGCCGTCCGGCTGAGCGTATCCTGGGGAAGAGAGAAGGGCCCGGATGCTGGCCCCGACTGGGCAGCAGGCACCTCGCGGTCTGCTGGGGCTTTGTGTGGGTTGATGGCTGCCCAGAGCAGGCCTGGCCAACACCCAGAGCCTTTTTGAGTGGCTGACCTTTCAGTGTCAAGTTTTGGAGGGTACTATTCAGTGCAAACCCTGATCACTCCAAACCATTCCCCGTCAGCACCCTGAGGCCTCCCCGGTGGGGATCGTTGACTGAAGGACCCTTGGAGAAACCAGCCATCGGGCTCAGGGCATGGAAGGATCTAGGTTTCAGTGCAGCTGGGCTGTGTGACATCCTCTTACCCCACAGCCCACAGTGCCACGTGAAGAGACTCCCCTGGGCTCTCGCAAAGGGGCCAGCAGGACTCTGACGTCCTATTCGTGCTGGAAGAGTTTCCGTGGGCTGGTCACTTGCGCATCACAGGGGGACCCCTGCCCGGGACGAGCTGAACGCTGATGGGAAGCGGCCGGCTGTTGGGTGGGCGGTCAGAAGCTGCCGGCAAGCTCAGCTCGGCCCGGCGTCCAGCCTGGGCACTGAGCACTCATTGCCAGGTGCTGAATACAGACAATGTGGTGAATGGAACGACGTGGTGAGCATAACGTGGAGGGCCGATGCTAATCCCGCTCCTGGCTGACCTTGGGCTCTCGTTCTCCATGGCTCACACTCAGGATAAAACCACAGCCTCTGGAGCGGCGATCATGGGCTGAGCCCGTAGCCTGGGTAAGCAGGAATCCCTCCTGACAACTTTCAGAGGTGCCAACGCGTCGCTGCCAACTCAGCAGCCAGCAGCAGCCTCGAAATTGGTTTTTTAGTAAAGCTGAGTTAGCTCCCTCCAGCCCGACTGGCCAGTCCCGCCATCGATCCAGGGCGAAGCAGAGGGAGGCCAGGACCAGGCAGGAGGCCCAGCTCCGGGGCTCGGGGGACACAGGGAGCGAGAGATGCCATGAACGTCTCCTGAGCACCCACGGGGTACGGTACCTTTCCCAGGCACGACAGGGGTCCCAAAGATGGAGAACCATGAGCCGTTAAAGCTGGATCTGCCATGAGCCGTGCCGAACCCCCAGTTTCAGTTCTGTTCCGTGGCCTCCTGTCCAAACAGCAGACGCAGCTGAAGGAGGCAGCCCCCTCCCGTGCAGCCTCTCACCCCGTCTTCCCTCCCCTCCGACACCTGCCCGCACAGAGAGTGTTGCGTGTGACGTGAGCCCAGCCTCCCGTCTGCTGTAACGAAGTGCCACAAACTGGGTGACTTGAAGCAACAGGAATTTGTTCTGTCCCAGTTCTGGAGTCCAGAAATCCGAAATCAAGGTGTTGGCAGAGCTGCACTCTCTCCTAAGGCTCCAGGGAGAATCCTTCCTTGCCTCTTCCGGCTTCCGGTGTTGCTGGCACTCCTTGGACTTCCTTGGCTTGTAGCTGCGTCCCTCCCATCACTATCTTCATGTGGCCATCTCTTCTGTGTTTGCTCTGGGTTTGTGTCCAAATTCCCTCTTCTTATAAGAATACCAGTCATTGGATTAGGACCCAGTATGATCTCATTTTACCTTAATGACACCTGCAAAGCCCCGATTTCCAAAGAAGGTCCCATTCACGGGTGCGGGTGGACATGAATTTTGGGAGGACGCTGTTCCACCCAGTATGGTTACTAAGGGCCTGGGACCTCCCGGCAGGCTGAAGTGATGATTTCTGCACCTCTACTGTCTGCTCCAGGGCCTGGCAAGGACCATCTCTGAGGGCCCGTCGGCTGCCATCTGGAACTTACCATATAAGGTTTGGGAGATACTTACGATAGTGTCTGATAGCGGACGCAGCCTCCGTCATCACTTGTGACCAGAGGTTAGTGTGTGACGTGTGGAGCTCCAGGTCCTTCCCCACGCGGCCCAAGGGGTGGCCTGACCCCCCTGGGCCATCGTGCCTTCTCTTCCCCGAGCGATGACAGGCCCACATTGGGTCTCCGTTACTTCCTGTCCTGAGCCATGGGCTGTTAGGAGTAAGCTGAGGCAGGTAGCGTCCCATTCCGTCCCGTCACATCCCGGCCTGTGCCCTCCCTGTGGGCTCCGTGGCTATGGCAGCAGGACCCTGTCTGTGCCGGGGAGTCCCTGTGGGCCGCCCGCCACGGGCCAGGGTCAGCGTTCTCGTTGGAGCTGCCACCCGAAATGTCGAAACCTCTTTGTCAACCGTTGCATCTCTTCACTGAATAGGGAAACCTCAAACCTTACTAAGAAAACAACTCTTTGGGGCGACATGTAGCACACAGTGGCGAGTCGGCCGTGGTCGGAGCGGCCCCGGCTGATGGGGGGCTGTGTCCCCCTTCCTAGAGGGGTGCACCGTGCGGAGGAGGCCTTTCCCGGCGGGGCCACAGCACCTCCTGCTCAGAACCTTGGCTCAGTGGAAACACGACGGCTCTCCCAGGCCGCTGGCCGCCAGGGCTGCCCTCCGGCCGTCACCCCATCCTCTTCTCACTGGGCGTCTGAGGAAGCTGGAAAAGGCCGTGACAGAGCTGGTGGCGGGAAGCAGCCTCCAGAGCGTGAGGGCCACTGGCCCACTCACCAGGCGCCCGAGGGGGCCTCCCCTGCTCTCTCCAGTGGCTTTTCTTCCTTGGCGAGATCTCTCTCGACGTCTCCACATTTTCCTTTTGGTTTAATAGCCACTTTGCTGATTTCCCCCGGCAAGTGCTGTTGGTCCCGGAAGGTGATCCTTCTAGATGACAGCGGAACAGCTGACGTCGTGTCTCCCTGTTTCTCAGACCATCAGGAGCAGCAGAGAGGCTCTGCTTGACCTGCCGGGGGCCCGAGGGCCTTGCTTTACTGCCTGCTGGTCTGGGATTCTCATCAGGCTCATCCGGTTTTATGGGTGGCCCTGGGACGGGAACCCTGGCCCCCGCCGACTGTAAAATCCACGGGCACAGGAATAAAAAATGCTTCAGCACCTCGGTGAAAGTCTGGCAGTTTCTTCAAAGCAATTCTACTTCTACGAATATACCCAAAGAGAGAGGGAAACGCATGTCCTCACAAAGAGTTGTAGACAAATGTTCACAGCTGGCGAATGGATAAGCAAAATTTAGACTAGCCACACTGTGGAATATTACTCAGCAATAAAAAAGAACGAAGTGCCGATGACTACACGACACGGACCGGTCTCAAAACCATCATGCTGAGCGAAAGATGCCCGACTCAAAAAGACCACAGAGCGTATGATTCTATTTCCCTGGCATTTCCACAAGAGGCAAATCTGCAGAGACGGAAAGTAGATTAGCAGTTGCGTCAGGCTAGAGGTCAAAACGAACAGTGACTGCAGATGGACGCAAAGGATCTTTTGGGGGGTTTGTTGCAATGATTGCACCATTCTATAAATCTACTGAAATTCTTCTACTGCACATTTAAAATGGGTGAATTTTAGATTAAGTTATACCGTTAAATTATACCTCAGTAAAACAGTTTTACAAATTAACGACTGAATGAAACCAGCAAACCGACCCATGGGCAGCAGAGCGCAGTGGCCGAAAGTGTGGGTCAGCTCTCTGCTCTCCCACCAGCCAGCTATGTGCCCTGGGCCAGTTACCTACTCTCTCTGTGCCTTGGTGTCCTCACCTATAAATGGGGATAATAATCTGCTTCATTGGGGTCATTGTAAGGAGAAAATGAGTTAACATTTGTAAAGTTCTTTGATCGGGACCTGACGCATAGTACACATTATATGTGAAGAACTGAAACTCCACTACATTGTGACTCAGTTGTTTGTTGCACTGCAAGCAGGTCTAGGGTTCAAATGCTCCTTCTCACTCTTCTGAAAGTGAGAGCCAGACCTTTAGGGGAGAAAGGGGAAGCCGATGGGGCTTGCTGTATGAGGATGGCCGGAGGTGAGAGGCTGTGTTCTCTGCCAGCCTCTCGGCTTATCTGTGCCCATGTGCCACACGGGGCAACAGAGCCTATTCAGCCACCGCACGTAGGGTCAGGGTCATGGGCCACAGCTGTGGATCCACAGAGGGGATCCACAGAGATCCACAGAGGGGCCTGGTGGCTAGGGGCTCTGGGATGTGACCTGCGTCCTAGATCTGGATGGGCAGTGGAGGGTGACCAGAGGGAGGGCAGATGGAACATGCTGGAAATGAGCCTCTGGAGAAGACATCATTCTGATGGGGATTACTAGTAACACCTGCAGGGCCATGCATCAGGGAGCTCGTCCCAGCACACCCCACACCCCAAAACAAGTACAGCTTTTCCCAGCACCATGGAGACGAGGAAATAAACACATTGTTTCCCTCTCCTGGCCCCTGACCTTTTGTACAGAGCCTCTGGCCAGGCGGGGCTGGGGCGGGAAAGTGGGGTGGAGAGAGGTTTCTGGCAGTCCTGGCTGCTTGTGGCCTGCCCAGACTGTGAAGAGGGCCTGGACGTGATGCCCCTTCCTCTTTATGCCTCGAGCCTCCTCCAGCTTCCTCATCTCCCAGGACTGGGGGTGGGGTTCCTGCATTCCCCTTTGGAAAGAAGCTACACCCACAAAGACATATGCAAATGCTCATAGCACCAGGATTCAGAACACACCCAACCGAAAGAAGGAACCCGCATATCCACGAGCTGGTCAACAGATAAACCAACAAGGACACCCATACGGTGCAAAACTGCTCAGCAAAGAAAAGAAAAATGCTAACAGATATGATGACATGGTGGATCTCAGACACAGACTAAGTGAAAGAAGCTAGACCCCAAAAACTGCAAACTGGGTGATTCCATTTATATGAAATTCTAGAAAAAGCAAAACTATAGTGACAGAAAGCAGATCAGTGGTTGCCAGGGGCTGGGGCTGGACAAGGGTGCCTGAGGAAACTTTCTGAGGTGACAAACACTAAAATTTGAGCATGACTATAAACAAAACTCATTAAATTGTACACTTAAAATAGGGGAATTTTATTGTATGTAAATTGTATGTCCAGAAAGCTGTTGAAAAAGGAACCATAGTACAAAACTAAACATACTCTTAACCCTTCAATCCAGCAATCCTGCTCCTCGGTATTTACCCAAAGGAGTTGAAAACTTACATCCACACAAAAACCTGCACACCGATGTTTATAGCAGCTTTATTCACGATTTCCAAACCTTGGAAGTATCCAAGTAACCAAGATGTCCTTCAGTAGGTGAATAGATAAACAAACAGTGATACATCCAGACAATGGAATATTACTCAGCACAAAAAGAAATGAATCATCGAGGTATGAAAAGACCTTCTTTCCATGGAGGAACCTGAAATGCATGTGAAAGAAACCAATCTAAACAAAGGCTCCACACCCTATGATCCCAACAACAGGACATTCTGCAAGAAGCACAACTATGGAGACAGTAGAAGGATCCGTGGTGACCAGGGACTGAGGGGAAAGAGGGATGAACAGATGGAGCATGCAGGATGTTTAGGGCAGTGAGACTACGCTGTATGATACTGTAAGGAGGGATACGTGTCATTCTACATTTGTGCAAACACATAGAATGTACACCACCACGAGCGACCCCTAATGTAAACCCTGGACTTTGTTGAGATGGTGGGTCTATGCAGGTTCATCATTTACAACAAACATACCGCTCTGGCGGGGGGTGGTGATAACGGGAGAGGCTGTGTGTGCGGGCGGCGGGGGGGATGTAGGAACTCTCTGTACTTCCTATTTAATTTTGCTGTGAACTGAAAATTGCTCTAAAATGTAAAGTCTGTTTTTAAAAAGAGGAACCACAAGTTGAGCCTCATTAGCCCAGAAGCCCAGAAGCTGTCTGCCTCTCCAGGGGGTCAGCCCTACTGCCCCAGGCCGGGCCCCACCTTCAGTGACACTCCCCACAGCCTCCAGGGAGCCCTGGGCTCCAGCTGAGGCTCACGAACATTTGGTTCATGGTGGTAGGGGTTCCTGGTCCAGCAGATGGGCAACCCTGAGGGAAGGAACTGGAGGCCCCCCATGAAGGGGAAAATGAGGGGTCAAAACCCCGTCAGCCCGGAAGCTTCGGGCACTGACTGGCCTTGGTTCTTGGTTGCTTGAAAGCTTCTCTCTCTTCCGTATGATATTCATCTTAGTTTTCCTCCCTGTAGTTGTCCCGCACAGGCAGATGGAGATTTATTGCAAGATGGCACAGTGCTTTTCGGAGGTGGGTGAGCTCCCCGGAGCAAATCATGAGGCAGCATGACCAGGTTTTCCTTCTTCTGTCTTCTCAGGGAATGAAGCTGAGGGGCCTCGGTACTAGGAAAACATGCTAGGGGCTCTCCCAAAGGCCATCAAGCTCCAGGGGCTTGGACTACATGGGCCCTCAAGAGAATGAACCTTGGGGCACCTGGGTGGCTCAATTGGTTGGGCATCTGCCTTCGGCTAAGGTCATGATCCTGGGGCCCCTGCTCGGAGGGGGGGAGTCTGCTTCTCCCTCTGCCCCTCCCTGTGCTTGTGCTCTCTCTGTCTCAAATAAATAAATAAAATCTTAAAGAAAAAGAGAGAGAGAGAGAGAATGAACCTTCCTGGGAGGAAACTCAGTGGTCCACCAGGACCCCAGGAGCAGGCTTTGAAGTCTCAGTCCTGCCGAAGGCCTCCACCGGCTCTCCTTTTGGGTTGGAAAGTGCACGAACCTTTGCTTGCTGCTATCAAGGAAGTCCTGTTGTGTGGCTCTCGAGGGGTAGCGAGCCAAAGACTGCTCACGAGGCCCTGCAGCAAGTAGGGATACTGGCGTGGGCAGGGCTGGGCCTCTGTCTCCCAGGAGAGTCTTATCCTGCAGTGGCATTGGACAGAAAGGTTTCGTTTTGTCCCGTGCTCAGCTACGCGCAGACATGCTACGTGGCTACGTTCGAGGAGGTTTACACACGGGTACCTCATTTCCCTTGAATGGAAGCCTAAGGTGTTATTTTTGCTAATAAGTGAGAAGCAGCTCCTGCTGGTGTCCCTGCCTGTTCCTGAAGGAATTTTTCTCTTGGCATTGGTGTCTTTGGGCTCAGCTTGCGGAAGATGCCCTTAGACCTGAGGCTTAAGGGTCCCAAGTTTAGAGAGAAGAGAGGAGGGAGCCCCGAGCCTGAACCCAAGAACTGGGTCCCCAGGCTCACGTGGAGATCAGAACAGACGTGCTGTAAAGATGACGCAGCACTTGGTGAAGCCCCCCGGCCAGCCCCCAGGTCTGCCCCTCCTCCTCCTCACGCTGGGCCCTCATCCCCATCAGCCACTCACCTCTGAAAGGCCCTGCTCTCTGGAGGGGCTTAGCTCATTGTAATTATTCCGGTTCTTCGACGAACATGAATTTGCTCATGTTTTTTAAGTCTTTTCAAGTTAGTTTTGATCATTTAGATTTTTCTAGAAAGTTGTCCAGATGTCAAATACGTATCATGTTCTTTTATAACTTTAAACATTGTCTTCATGTTGGTGGCTATTTTCATTTACTGCAATTTTAATTTCTAGGTTTTTTTATTGTCTCTCTTTTTTTTTTTAAGATTTTATTTGTTTGTCAGAGAGAGAGCGGGGAGCCCGATGCGGGACTCGATTCCAGGACCCTGGGATCATGACCTGAGCCGAAGGCAGACGCTTAACCAACCAAGCCACCCAGGCGTCCCTTTATTCTCTTTTTTTAATTGGGTATATTTGTCAGAAATTTATTCTGTTCATCTTTTCAAAGAACTGGTTTTTGGTTTTAAGGATCTATTTTACTTCTTTTCCATCTAATTCATTAACTTCCACTTTAACTTGATCCATTTCTCCTTTTCGTTTTGTTTTGGGGTTTTTTGTTTTTTGGGTTTTTTTTTTTAGTTCTTTTTTTTTAGAATCACATTTTTAATTTACTTTCCCTTTTTTGTTGTTACTTTCAAAAATATGTAAGGCTACAGAATTTTCTCTGGCACAGTTTGGGTCACTGCCCACAGATTTCATAATCCTCTCATTTTCATTAATTTTTTAGTAGTCTAAATTGGAAGTTTTTATTTCCTGTTTAAAAGTGAGGAGCTATTTTAAATACTAGTAGTGTTGATGTGTTTGTGTTTTTGCTTCCAAGGTTTTATCACTATTATTATTATTATCCATCTGTGATTCATTTCTAGTCTTATTGCATTATGGTCTGGAAATAGGGATCTGTATGATTTCTGCTTTCTATAATTTAAAAATCTTTCTTTACAGCCTAGCACTTAACTAACTTTTATAAATGTTCAATGGGTATTTTAAAATATATATTCCTCTTGTAGAATATATGGAATTTTAAAATTATTAATTATGTTTCTCAGAATTCTATATTCTTATTTACTCTGGGTCCACCTGACCCATCATTTCTGAAGGGGCATACCACCGTCATGATGGTTTTGTCCGATTCTCCTGGGAGTTATTGGTGCCAATCCTGGCCGAGGATCCCCCACAGACTCTGGCCTGGTCTCAGAGAGGTGCTGAGGGCTCCCATGAGGGTATGACCTCACATAATGGTGCTAGACTCATCTGGCTTGTTTTTGGCCTCCCCTCCAAGTTTGCCTTTTCTGTGGCTCAAATCATTGTCTTCACAGAGGTGCCTGCCTTCAGGGGCCTGGGCATCACTGTGGGCACTTACAGGATTTCTCTCCAGCTAAGAGGGAAGGGAGCAAGAGGTCCTGCCCACAAACAGAAGTTTTCCTGCCAAGTCAGCAGCCTCCACCTGCCACCTGCCCTCTAACACCTGTGTCTCTTGGATGGCCATCAGTTCTCTCTGGGCACCTGCCAGTCAGACCAGCAAGAACTGGTGATTTGGCCATCCTCTGGCCAGGCAGGCCCAGACATAAACATAAAATTTGTATCAAATTGCAAGGAACCCTGAATAGCTAAAACAATTTTGCAAAAGAAGAATAACATTGGAGGATTCACACTTCCTGATTTAAAAACTGCTACAAAGCTACATTTATCAAAATAGTGTAGCGAGAATGCAAACTGGTACAACCACTCTGAGGACAATTTGGAGATTCCTCAAAAAGTTAAAAAGAGAACTATCCTACGACCCAGTAACTGCACTACTAGGTATTTACCCAAAGGATACAAAAATACTGATTCAAAGGGGCACATGCACCCCGATGTTTATAGCAGCAATGTCCACAATAGCCAAATTATGGAAAGAGCCCAATATTCATCAACTAATAACGAATAAAGAAGATGTGGTGTATATATACAATGGAATATTACTTAGCCATCAAAAAGAATGAAATCTTGTCATTTGCAACGATGTGGATGGAGCTAGAGTGTATTATGCTAAGTGAAATAAGTCAGAAAAAGACAATTATATGATCTCATTCATATATGGAATTTAAGAAACAAAACATATGAACATAGGGGAAGGGGATAAAAAAGGAGGCGAAACTCTTATCTATAGACAACAAACTGAGGTTGCTGGAGGGATGTGGGCAAGGGATGGGCTAGATGGGTGATGGGTATTAAGGAGGGCACTTGTTGTGATGAGCACTGGGTATTGTATGTAAGTGATGAATCACTAAATTCTACTCCTAAAACCAATATTACACCAGATGTTAACTAACTAGAATTTAAATTTAAAAAATTGAAAAATATATACCAGAGTTTAAGCAAAATAGTGTAGTACTAGTACAAGGATAGACATATAGATCAATGGAATGGACTGAGTCCAGAAATAAATCCATATATCTATGGTCAATTGATTTTTGACAAAGGTGCCAGGAGCATTGAATGCAGAAAGAATAGTCTTTTCAACAGATGGTGCCAGAGAGGATATCTACATGCAGATGAATGCACTTGGATCCTACCTCACATCATGTACAAAAATTGTCTCAAAATGGATCAAAGACCTAAATTAATATAGAAGCTAAATCTATAAAATCCTTGGGAAAAAAACCATAAGGGCAGATTTTCATGACCTTGGATTTGGCAATGGATTCTTGGATATGCCCCAAAAACACAAGCAGCAAAAGAAAAAATAAATTTAATGTCATCAAAATTAAGGGAGGTCGTGCTTCAAAGGACATCACCAAGAGAGTAGAACATTTACTCAGAGAATGGGAGAAAGTACGTGTAAACCATATATGTGATAATGATCTAGAATCCAGAATGCATAATGAGCTCTTACAACTCAACAATACAATAAATAATTTAAAAATGCCCAGAGGACTTTGACAGGCATTTCTCCAAAGAAGATATACAAATGGCGCATGAAAATATGCTCAACACCAATAGTCATCAGGAAAACGCAAATCCGAACCACAATGAGATACCATTTCACACTCACTAGGATGGCTTTAATTTAAACAGATTGGAAAAATAACAAGTTTGTGAGGCTATGGAGAAATTGGAACCCTCACACACTGCTGGTGGGAATGTAAAATGGTACAGCTGGCGAGGAAAAAAAATGCTGGTTCCCCAAAAAGTTCAACAAAAAATTATTGCAATATCCAGCAATTCCACTCAAAGGTATATGCCCCAAAGAATTGAAAACAGGTGTTCAAACAAAACTTGCACAAGAATATTCATGGTAGAGGGGCGCCTGGCTGGCTCAGCTGGTAGAGCATGTGACTCTTGATCTCAGGGTTGTGAGTTCAAGCTCCATGTTGGGGGAAGAGCCTACTTAAAAATAAATAAAAATTTTAAAAATTAAAGAATTTTCATGGTAGCCCCATTCATAAAATCGCTCACAGATAGAAACAGCTGAAATGTCCATCAGCTGATGGATGAATAAACAAAAGGTGGTAGATCTGCACAGTGGAATATTATTCGGCCAGAGCGCGTCAGCCATGAAGTACTGATATGTGCTCCAACATGGGTGAACCTTGAAGACATTAAGCCGAGCAGAAGAAACCAAACACAAGAGGCCACATGCTGTATGAAGCCATTTATATGAAATGTCCAGAATGGGAAAATCCGTAGAGACAGAAAGTGGATTCGTGGTTGCCAGGGGCTAGGGGCTGGAGAAATGGGGAGTGCCCATTTCTGTCCGTCTAATGACTATGGGCTCTTCTTTTGGGGTGATGAAATGATCAGAAGTAGATAGTTGTGATGGGCGTACAACGTTGTGAATGTACCAACCCACTGGATTGTACACTGTAAAATGGCTAAAATGGTAAATTTTACGTTATGTGTGTTTTACCACACACACAAAAGTGTACCTAAGGCATGTTGGGAAACAAGCCC
This sequence comes from Phoca vitulina, assembly GCF_004348235.1. Classification (NCBI taxonomy): domain Eukaryota; kingdom Metazoa; phylum Chordata; class Mammalia; order Carnivora; family Phocidae; genus Phoca; species Phoca vitulina. The sequence continues at coordinate 105,982 of NW_022589855.1, forward strand.
AGCAAGGGAGTTGGCCTTGCCTGCGAGGACAAGAGGCCATGGAGTCACTAGATGATGGGGAGCAGAGGGGTGGCGGGGAACCCAGGGGGCCGTGGAGGATGGAAGGCGTGAGGCAAATGGAGGAAGGGGGGCAGCATGTTTCAACAGCTGATGTTGAAATCCTGGCCACTGGAGTGCAGGCCTCCCAGGTTTGAGAAGCCCGTGTGTGTTTGCGCGTTTCCTGGGAATGATATGGGCTGGGACTTGTCTTTCTTGGCTGCTTCTAAACCAAAGACAAGCTCTCCCCTGGTTTGGCAGGAAACCTGTGAAGTTATTGCCAGACATCTGTTTCATTTTCCTTGGCAACAAAAGACATCCTAAGAGATAGACTCAAGGCTTAGAATTAGGAATGTCCATAATGCTTTCTCCTTCTCTCCCATGGGAGTTGAAACCCAAGCTCCAAAGCTCAAGTTGAGAGAGGGCCAGACCTGGGCTGGGGGGAATGGAGCTCCTGGAAGAAGAAATGAGTGAGGTGGGAGGGAGGGAGAGGGGAGGGCAGCTGCACAACCAGGCTAGGCGCAAGCAAACTCTGGAAATCCAGAGTCTAGACCAGGAGTCCTTTGTGGGGGACGGGGGTGGAGGGGACCCCTCTCCCTGTGACCTGCTTGACTTCTGAAATGGAGAAACCGGGAGACCAGTCCGGGAGAAAAAGCATGGGTTTTGGCATCAGGCAGGCTGCTTTGAATCCCAGCGTGCTTACTCTCCGAGTGACCTTGGGCAAGTCTCTGGGCTCCCATCTGTAGAAGGGGAAATAACATCTACCTCATCAAGTTGTTGCTGGGATTAAGTGCGGGAACACACTTGAACAGTGAGCGGAGCGGAGCACACTAGAGGGGGTCCGTGAATGTATCTGAATCCTCCAGAGAACTGGGCTGGGGAGGCCACTGTGGCCGGGCCTGCCCATCTCTGTGCCTCTGTCCCCTCATCTGGAACAGCAGCGGCCTCGCACTGACTTTCTATAATTTTACGACTAAGAACTCCAGACCCAGGCTGTTCCTGGGGATTGTTAAAAAGTAGGGCAGCTTATGGGGCGCCTGGGTGGCTCAGTCGGTTAAGCATCTGCCTTCGGCTCAGGTCGTGATCTCGGGGTCCTAGGACCGAACCCCACATGGCATCAGGCCCCTTGCTCAGCGGGGAGCTTCTCCTTCTCCCTCTGCCCCTTCCCCCCTCTCGTGCTCACTCTCTCTCAAATAAATAAATAAATAAAATCTTAAAAAAAGGTAGGGCAGCTTATCTAGGGCCTGAGAGACACACAAGGTGTAGACTGAAAAGCTCTTCATTTCTCAGCTGAGGTTCAAGCAATGAAATGACCACTGACAGGCAGACAGCCACCTCTCTGACCATCCCAGGCCCACCCTGGGCCAGGCTCCCTGGGGAACAGGGGTGGAAAAAGTGGCGCCAGCTACACTTCTGCCTTCCAGCACCTTCTCTGAGTTTCTCAGACCTGTAAAGTCTGAAGTACTGTTATTTAAATATTTAAACATTAACAAGGCCAATGGCAGTCAATTCCCATAAAGAGAATCTGCAAGTCCCAGTCATTTAGGAAAGGTGGGGGTGGGGGACTTTGGAGGGCCCTCCAGAAAAGAGCAGGGTTTGTCCCTACTGAGTGCCAGCCCTCTTAGGACCAGCACGAGCCCACCGTGCATCTAATATCACTGTCTTCATTTTAGGGAGGTGAAGGGACTCACGTGAGAAGGTTACCCAGCAGGGAAGTGGCTGAGCTATAGTTTCAGCCCATCTCTGCTGCTATGTAGACCTGGGTTGCCAAGAACACTCAGTCTACTGAGTGGGCCAAGCATGGCGACTTCCCAGGATTTTTTAACAAGCTTTGTTGAGATATAATTCACATACTATACAATTCTCCCACTTAAAATGTACAATTCACTGGTTCTTATTATATTCACAGAGTTGCACAACCATCCCCACAATAAATTTCAGAGGGTTTTTCATCACCTAAGAAACCCCACACTCTTTAGCTACCATATGCCAGTCTCCCCAACCCCCCTAGACCTAAGCATTCAATCTATTTCTGTCTTCTATACATTTGCCCATTCTGGACATTTCATATACGTAAAACGATCAAATATATGGCTTTTTGTTCCTTGCTTCTTTCACCTAGCACAATATTTTCAAGGTTCCTCCATGTTCTAGCATGTGTCAGCATTTCATTCTTTTTATGGCCAAATAATATTCCCATGTATGGCTAGACCACACTTTGGTTATTCATTTATTAATTGATGGACATTTGGGTTGTTTCTACCTTTTGACTATTATGAATAACATTGCTCTGAATATTCACACACAAGTTTTTGTGTAGACACATGTGTTCATTTCTCTTGGATATATACCTGCAATAGAATTCCTGAATCATATGGTAATTCTATGTTTAACTTTTTGAGGAATGCCAGACTGTTTTCCCAAGTGGATGCAACACTTTACATTCCCAGCAGTGCTGGGTGAAGGCTTGGATTTTTCTACATCCTCCCCAACACTTGTTACTATCTGTCTTTTCATTATAGCCATCCTCATGAGTATGAAGTGGTATCTCATTGTGCTTTTGATTTGCATTTCCCACTAATGATACTGAGCATCTTTTCATGTGCTTATTAGCCATTCCTATATCTTCTTTGGAGAAAGATCCATTCAGATTCTCTCCCATTTTGTAATTGGATTGTTTGACTTTTTATTATTGAGTTATAAGGGGTCCTTATATACTCCAGATAAAAGTCCCCTATCAGATCTATGACTTGCAAGTATTTTTTCCCATGCTGTGGGCTACCTTTTCACTTTTTCCATAGTGTCCTTTGAAGCACAGAAGTTTCAAATTGTTATGAAGTCCAGTGTATTTTGTTTTTCTTTGGTACTGTATACTTTTGGTGTCATAGACTTCCCTGTTTTTTAAAGCAATATTTAACATAGAGAAATATGCCCATACGAAAACAGCAAAAGCTATTGATTCTCTTTTTTGTTTTCTCAAGCTAAGACTTTTAAAGGGTTTTTTTATTGATACTATACATTGATCCAAACATAATTTGATACTACTTATGGAAATTCAAATAAGAAGGGTACTATACGTAAAGAATTCTAGGCAAAATGAAAATATGCATCTCAGAGAACTAAGGGTAAAGTCAGTGTGTGAATTACATACACAGGGCTTCCTAGTGGCCAAAGCAAAGAGGAAAATGCAATTAGTTATAAGATTCACAGGCCAATGGCATAAAAATCTATCTATAGCTTGAGGGAGGCCTCCCTTTTCCTGGCACAGAGGCCAGAAAGAAATTTCTCCTATGGCTCCTCCTAAGGGGAGAATGTGTTTGGGCTCATCAGCTAGAAGAGAACACACATATAATGTCCCCAATAACCTATTTATCCACAACCGAATTCCCTTCCTTTCATGTTTCCAGACCCCTGTCTCTTCCTGCCAACCGTTTTGCCCCACGTGAAATTGTCCTTGTAGTCATCTTTTTACAAAACACCAATATGAGTACCTCACTTCCCTTCTTGAAATTCTTCAATAGCCCCCAGCTGCCCTTAGGATAAAGTCCAAGCTCTTTGACTTGACTTATGTGATGCTACATGATTTGACCCTAGCCTACAGGAGCCGGTAATTTTGAACACGTCCCCAACTCTGGATCTTAGCCTGTCAGGGCCTCCACTTTGAGGCCTCACTCAGCTCTCTGTTCTCTTAATTCACTCACGCTTTTAACAAGTACACTGTCTACATCTTTTTCCAAGGTGACAGCAGATTTGAAGCACCAGACTAGAAAGAAAGGGAAAGAGTTGCTCTAGGCAGGATGCTCATACTACCAGTTTCTCAGCAGTGGGACAGACTGAAAAATTACAAAAAGCAGGTCTAGGTACTCAATAAGTTGGGTAATCTGAGGCCATTCATTCACCACACGTACAAACACTCTGCTCATCCAATAGCCCTGCTGATCAGCCTATGCCATAATACAGTAGAATTTGGACCATTCACAATGATAAAGCTAACGATAAATTCTTTTCATTACACTGTTGTAATACTGCCTGAGGATATGCAGTATCATTTAGAATAAGTTCCTTATATACTGGTTGATGCAAAATTTAAAAAATATATATTTGTTCTTGAGTTAATATTACATTATAAATATTAGAATATAAATATTCTTTATAAGAAAACTTGACCCTCCAAATCAATGTCCTCTCATGAATTTTATTAACTGAAGTTTGATTACAGAGGGAAAGGATGACCACCCTCTAATTCTCTGTACCAATGTTTAAGAAAATAAAAGTTTTTAGAAATACAAGAGAAATCAATATATGTTCATTATAAAAAGAAAAAATACAGATAAACCAAAAGAAAAAAATGACACTTTCCAAAGATAATCACTGGCAATATTTTAAAATATTTTCTTCTGTATTTTTACTGTGTGTATATATATGTATATATGTAAATGATTTATATATATATATATATATATATACACACGATGTACATATATATGTGATTTTTTTTTTAAATGTCATCTCATGGACAGATTTTGTAACCTGTTTCTGTGTACTGTGAGGACATCAATGCAATAATATCATGAACGTTGGTGTGTGCGTGAGTGCGGGCCGGGCTGTGGTTTGGCCACACTATGCTTTATGTAACCATCTATTGGACATTTGGGTGTTTCTCATTTTTCTCCTCCTCCTCTGATTCTGGGCTCAGGGTGACTTGGAGGCTGATGCTGGAACCATTCTGTTTGGTGTACTGGGCTCTCTGTGGCTTGAAAACATGGTGCATCTCCTGGTAGGGCCATTTCGACTTGTAATAATGGTGCTTTGTGGCTTAATAAGAACAGGGCTCTATTAATCCCTCTTTGTCTGACCTCAGCCAACCTCGCTCTCAGTGAAAGCAGGATTCTTAGGCCCTGGGGACCCTATTGAGCTGTTGTCATAGCAATTGGTGCCGGGGGCAGGGTCACTGGGCCAATGTCCCTAACCAGACCATCTCTGTCTTAATGACACACACAGGTCACGGCTGTTCAATCCCCAACTCGGAGAGAGACATGACTAACCCTACTGCTATGCCAGTGTTTGTCCTGACTGCCCCGAGGCTGGGGGCCCCTGAAGGCTTTCGGAGGCCTGGCATACTCTCCCCAGGAAGGGCAGCTCAGCTCACCTGCCCAAGGAGCCCCCGGGCTGCTCTGCTGTCCCCCCTGGCCCTGGGACCATGCCCAACCCTCTGCACACTTGCAGCTCAGAGGACATTGCAGCTGCAGTGAGCCCTGCCCACCTTGAGAAGGCCCGGGGGAAGCCAGAGGGACAGGCCATTTGCTGCCTCACACAGCGAAGCTTCTTGGTACCTGATGTCAGGGCTGGAAGGACCTTGGAGACTATCGGGTCCACCTCCCCATTGTAGAGATGGACAAACTGAGGCCCAAGGAGCCAGATCTGATTCCAAACCACCTGACAAGTCAGGAGAACTGTCTGAACCAGTCAATCCCGACCCCCATCTCGAAATAGGAACATGTTTGGAGTCAACTGTAAGACAGTTGATATTTTTACGGGAAGTTCTTTAAGTTATTTTTTTATTATTATTATTACCCAAGTACTCCATGAATACATTTTCCTTAGGGGGGAAAAAAAAGAACATTGCAGAGAAGGTTCAAAGTTCCTTTGGCCTCTGTCTCCAATCCCAGTTCTCTCCCCTGAGACAGACTCCCAGTTTGGAATGTATCAGAATCAGACTGTAAAGTACCCACATCTCATTGGCTTTACCTGGGTGGCCAGGGTGATTGGGGTGAGCAGGCTCGTGTCCCCAACTGGGCATGAATCCAGGCGGCACACTGTGGCTGGGAGCATTGCCCACGTGAGAGACATTTCCCTGGCCCCCGGGGTAGAAGGGAGTGTGGGACATGCCAGCACGGCTGTGTCCTCGCTCAGCCCTGGGCTGTAACAGCTCCTCCATCTTCTTGCCCCAGTTCCTGTTTTGGAATCCCAACAGCCCCTGCCACTGGCCTGGCTTGGATGCCAGGAGCCTGAGCAGAAAAATAGAAACTTTTCCAGCAGAGTTTAGTAATCTCTCCAATAGGCCACGGGCCCCAGGGACTGGTGCTCACTCAGGCTTCAGGTCCCTGTGCCCCTCTTGCGTTTCCACACACGCCCACCCCATTCCAGCCATTCCCCAACCTGACCCTACCTCCCCAGCATCTGTCCCCTCCCTCCCATATGCCAGGGAAAAGCTCAGCGGACCATCCCAGGAACCCATGCAAAAGGAGGGAGGTTTCAAAGAAGAATTTAAAGAGCACAGCAATGTACCCGAAGTAGTCAGTCTTAATGTGGAGGAAAGGCTGACCCTGGAGGCAAGAGACCGGGAGGCAAGAGGCTTTCCAGGCCCCCCTGCCGTGCAATGTTGTAACATAGCTGAGGTCTGCGGCTGGGAAACCAAGCTGCTCCTTTTCCCTCGAACTTCTCTCAGTTCCAATCTTTGAGAACCTCCTAGAATTTCAGGACACACTGTTTGGATTTCTAAATGCATCGAAATTTTCAAGTTTTTTTTTTTATCAGTTAAAATCTTTATTTTTTTTCTCAAGCAAAAAATCTTACCCAGAGCTTTAACATGTCTGACATCAAAAAAATCAATGCGTTTTCTCCAGGCAAAGTAGTTTGCTTGGCAAAAGTCCCTTTATGTCTGTAGAATCCTAAGGTTTCTTCAGCCCAGTTTTGATCACCTCTCACCAAAATCAGCTTCCTTCTCTTACAGCTGAGAGAACTGAAGCAGAAGGCTCAGGGGCTTTCAGAAGGTCCCCCCTCCCCCAAATAAGTCAGCGGCAGATCTTACACCACCCAGGATACCTGGAGATCTGGCCAGGGCTCAAACACTGGCACAAGACCTTCCTTAGCCTGAAACTGTAAATTTGGACAAGATCCGAGCTTGTGAGGACACTTGGCTAGTCTGCGGCTACTGGGGGAGAGGGGAAGGGAGGGGATCATGCTGCCATGGTTACCCCGGCCCAGGAATTGACCTTTTGCTTCAGAGTCCTGGAATGGATGCCTTTTTCCTACTGGGCTGGGAGCCGAGGGGGATGGCCGGAGCTAAAGTGGAGGGCCTTATAAGGCCTATAACATCTGTCCCCCACTTCCCCCAGCCCCAAGGCCACACCATAAACATGGAGGGAGCCCAGGGTCCCTCCCTCCTCTGGTCTCCCTCTTCATGTGGAAATTAGCAATGATGCATGTGTGTGGCCATGAGGGGTGGCCCTGAGCTGGACCTCCAAACACAATCAAGTGGCCCAGATCCCACCTAGAGTCCAGTGAGCTGAGTCCCTTGGGTCCACACAGAGCAGTCACCTATATGGGGCAGATGGGTTCCCAGCCCAGGGAATGCAGGAGGTGAAGAGACGCCAGACTCTGAAGGAGATTAGACACTTGTAGGGACAAACAGGGAAACAGGCACTTCAAACACAGTAGAAGGAATACTTTGCTGTTGGTGGTGGGGGGTGGGGAGGATGAAGTATAGAGAGAGGAAGAAAGGGCCACTTTGTCTTTGTATGCAAGGGGCTGGTGGAGGGAGATCAAGGTAAGCTTCTCTGCCAAAGTGGTATCCTAGCTGGGGTCTTGAAGGATGAGTAGGAGTTTTCCAGGAGAAAAAATGGGAGGGATGGAGGAAGAAAGGGAGCGAGATCAGCAATCAGGATGACAAAGCAGATAGTGTCCAAACCTGTTAGGGCCTGGACAGGGACAGGGAGTCCCTGGTGTGGCCGCAGGTGGGGCTGCAGAGGCGGGGGGCAAACAGAAGGGAGAAGTTACGAAGAGATGTAAACATTTGGGTCACATCCTGTGGGTCAGTAGTTTTCAGACTACTGGTGGCCCAAGAAGTGTTTCAGGAGGGCCCCCAAAAAGTGGGTAAGGAGTAAGCTCTGGGTCACTGCTTCCTCCATCTTATATTCTGGGGCTCCACACAGGAAAACCTTTGAATTAAGCTTCCAGTGGTAAAAAAAACAAAACAAAACAAAAAAACAAAGAATGTGAAAAATCCAGCCATGAGCCATGCTAATTCTTGTTGATTGGCGTCAAACTCTGGCCCCTGGCTACCCTCTCTTCTTGGCCGCTCAGGGGCCTCGGGGCCCTGAAAAGGCCTCCTCCCCGGCGGGGCCCGGGAGGGCAGGCGCTGAGGGACAGGTTGGCCCAGCTTCCCTGCCCAGCAGGGTCCCGCGGGGACAGCTCCCTCCGCAGGCCTCCTTGGCTCTGAAGTTGTTGTGCTTGTTGTCTCATTTGCATTTATGTCACAGAAGAATCAGCAGAAACCAAAATATAAAAGTAGGAAAGAAGACCGCTGTGCTGGGAAAGGCAGCAGCACTGAGTGGGCCGCGGTACCCTCTGGGGGACGTCAGCGGTCCAGACTCGGGCTCTGGCTGTCATCATGGCTACGGGCCCCACAAGGCCCCGCTCAAACCCTCCCTCCCCCATGACGCCTTCCGGGTGCCACGTGGAATGACTCCCTCTTTCTGGGCCCGCCTGCCTCATTTAGAGCATGAAGAACTGGAACGATGGAGCTGGTGGTTCGGCATGATCTGGACCCCAGAGCTACCCGCAGTCCACAGGGCCCCTCTGAGCACAGTGGGAACAGGTGGTCCCTCCTCTAGGGGAGCAAAGCTCTGCCCCGGAACTCGGGGCTCCCACTCACCCACCCGGCCATTGCCTTTCTGCCAGGCACAGCTACACAGCCCCGTGTAGACATGTAGCCCGAAGCACCCTCATGTATCATCTCACTGAGCCTTCCCACACCGTGGCGCTCACTCTCATGTCTCCCATAGCCGACATCACTAATTGATCGCTGTGCTTCTTGTGACCCTGGACTGAACCTCAGAATCCTTCTCAACTCTGTGCTCCAGGCAGCCACCACAGAGCTCTTTGAGTCAATATATAAGGAGAATCCCATTTTAGCTCTCCCTCCCGTGTTCGAGTGCCTGGATTTGGAGATGAGGAAGCAGAAGGCCAGCAACGGCTGTGAGGGGAAGGCCAGTGTCCTGTCTGCCTCCAGGCCCAGGGCTCTCTCTTCTGGACCATCATCCACCTCTTCTCAAGTGGAGACTGGTGGTTAGGGATTTTCAACCAAATGTAGGGGTTGTGTTTTGGAGGACTTCCCCCCACAGTTAGCCCTGCCCATGTGCGTTCCTTTAATGCCCACCGTGGAGGCCTTCATCCCAGGCTTTAGTGCATCAGAAGGACCTGTCCCACCCTCCACCCCTCCCCCATGGCAGCTCTGGAGGGGCACAGGGGCAGCAGGGCCCGCCTGTCCTTCCCACACCGGTCCCCGGGCACGCATGGCTGAATGTGACCAGGGCGAGAATGGGCCAGGTGGGAGCAAGAAGGGCCAGAAAAGATCCAGGGCCTGGGGCTGACTTGGTTGTGGGCTCAGGGAGTGTCTGCAGAACCAACAGTGACCCTCTTCTAGACTTAGACTTGATAAGGAGGATGCTCACAGGTTGACTTGTGGGCCCTCCGAGGCCAGGTTGTCCCAGGAGTTCAGGGGAGTGGGGCTAGCATGTCCATGAAGGCTTCTGGGAACCCAGAACTCAGCCGGAGCGGAGGCTTGTCCATTCACTCATTGGTTCGTTCATTCATTCATGCGTTCATGCATTCATGCATTCAACCAAGGTCGCCTAGCCTCAGGCAACTAGCTGCTGGGACAGAGCAGTGAGCAGAACCAGCAGAAACAGCCCTGCCTCCTAGGGAAGGGCAGAGAGCACACAGGATAAAGGAGGAAAATGCATGCGTGTTCAATGTGATAAGCGCTGGGGGAAAGACACAGCAGGAGACAGAGAGGAAGTGCTTGGGAGAGCGTCGAAAGTTGAGACGAGGTGGCCGGGGAGGCTTCCACATCCGAAGACTGACCCCCTGAAGAAGGCTCTCTCTGACGGCGAGAGCCGTGTGCAGCTCCACGAAAGACCTGGGTGCAGCGGAACCCAGGCCCGAGCAAGCCCGGTGTGCTAAAGAAATAGCGGGGGCCCTGGGGCGGGAGTGGGGGGCAGGAGTGGACAGCGGCAGGCTGAGGTCTGGGGGCCATGAGCTGGGAGGGGCAGAGGTTGGATAGTGTAGACGTGCGATGTGTTATGTAATGACCTGTCATGGGTTGAATTGGGGTCCCCCCAAAAGATATGTCTACATTCTGGGGGCGCCTGGGTGGCTCAGTCGTTAAGCGTCTGCCTTCGGCTCAGGTCATGATCTCAGGGTCCTGGGATCGAGCCCCACGTCGGGCTCCCTGATCAGCGGGAAGCCTGCTTCTCCCTCTCCCACTCCCCCTGCTTGTGTTCCCTCTCTCGCTGTGTCTCTCTCTCTCAAATAAATAAAATCTTTAAAAAAAAAAAGATATGTCTACATTCTGACCCCCAGAACCTATGAATGTAACCTTATTTGGAAAAGGTGGTTTTATAGATGTAATTAAATTAAGGATTGTGAGATGAGATCATCCAGCGACAAGGGTCCTTATAAGAGACGCTCAGAGGATGGACACAGAGCGGAGGAGAAGGCAGACAATGGAGGGGACGCAGCCGCAAGCCAAGGAACGCCTGGGGCCACAGAAGCTGGAAGAGGCCAGGAAGGATGCTCCCCGGAGCCTCTAGACGGTGTCCTTCCTCTGGACCAGGGCTGTGCTGTCCTTTGACCGGCTGCAGGAGGGAATGTGGAACCGGCCCCTCGCGGACCTGCCAGCGACTGTAAGATTTCATTGCCTCCCAACCCAGCCACCAGTGGCGGGGCTCCTGCTCGCAAAGCTCGGACAAGATCCCAGGGGCTCCGAAGGGCCAGAGGGCAGCAGGGCGGCCTGTGCGGCCGGTACCCGTCTGACGACAGACACCCTGACGGGAAATCCTCGAGTGCCTTCTGATCCCCAGCAGCCGAGGCTTTCTGGCGCCTGGTGGCCGTGCTTGCATCCGAGGCTTTCTGTGGCCTGGCGGTGGGCAGCTCCAGGCAAGACTGGGTCCCGTTTCTGTGAAGCAGGGGAAAGGTGTCCAGGCGGTGAGTGTCGCCGGAGGGCTGTTTCTTGCTCCAGGAAGATGACAGAAGGTTTCTCTTCCCTTGGCGGCTCCCATCGAGGACAGCCGGTGGCATCACAGGGACACGGGCACAGATGGAGATGCCCCTCTCCGGCGGCTGCGACAGCCTTTGATTCTGCCCCCTGCGTTGTGAGGACAACTGTAAACTATCAGCATCTGGCTGGCTGGCTCCAGGCACCCCCCCCCGCACCCCCCTCCCCCCCCAGGGAGACCACTGTGCCTGGTGTCCTGGCCTGGAGCCTGGCTTTCCTCCTGAGGGCTCACACGGCTCAGAGAGGCCATGCTTGCCAGCACTCAGGGCCTCTGCAGGGTGAGTAACATGAACGTGAGGGAGGGGGAGAGCTGGGGGGGCACCCTGGGTGGCTGTGTGGAAAAACACCAGCTCTGCTCTTTGTCCTGGGCCAGTAGCTTCAACCCTCTGCACCTCAGTGTCCTTGAATGGAACATGGAGACAGTGCACTGCACTTGACAGAGTCCGACAAGGATCACCAAAGTCGGTAGAGGTGAAACACCGAGCCCAGTGCCAGGGCTGTATCCACACCTGTGTGGACTCTGAATCTAGAAATACACGTTGATCCAGTTACCCAGCAGGGCCCCATCCATCTGTCAGCTCTGTCAGGTGGGGACGGAGTGGGATGAGGGGCCAATGAGTCAGACAGAGCTGGGACCTGGGACAGGAGAGAGGCCAAGGAGCTGCTTCAGGGCGAGAGGCAGGCCCCACAGGCCCTCTGCAATGACCCAAGCCCAGTGTTGCCCTCAAGGAGCCCCAGAGGCCGTCGACACACCCTTCCACCAGCTTCAGTGAAGAGGAAGTGGAGGATGCCACTCACCCGCCCCTGGTGTCTCCCAGACCCTGGAGAGTGGGAGGAAGGGAGGCCCACAGCCAGGTTGGACGTGAGGAGGATACCGGGGATGAAGATTAGGCTCAAGCCTGGGGCCAAAGGGCACGCACAGAGCCCAGAGGCTGAGGTCCAAGCCACTCAGACAGAAGTGCCAGGGCCGGCGGGCTGCCTGGCCTCTGCCTCAACACCCCCATCTGTCCACCTGGAGGGGAGTGGGGAATCCAGCAAGGGCAGCCTGCGAACTGCTGAGACCTGGATGACTCGACGCATTGGCCTCACTCATTCATTCATTCATCCATTCATTCATTCAGATGTTGACTAAGTGCCAACTCCGTACCAGGCACCAGGGACACAGCAGTAAATGGAGAGCTCCTGGGACCCACAGGTCCAGTTGGAGGTTCTGGGGCTCCAGCACCCACAGGAGCCTCCATCCCCTTTCTCTCCCCTCCTGGGGCATGAGACCTTCACCACCCCTGCCCCCATAATTCTCCTCCCCAGCTGTGAAGGGGATGGATCCCAGAGCTGGCCGGGGCTCCCACGCCCAGTGTCACAACTTCTCCTGTACGGCCTTTTACTGGGAAGTGAGTGACTCTCGGTGAGCAGGACATCGATCCCTTCGTGCAGGGACCACACGGCTGGAAGAAGAGCCTTCCTGCTCAGACAAGTCTACGCTTCCCCTCTGGGACAGGGGACAGGCCATAGCACTTGGTGGCCAGTTCTGTGGCTACCCGATGCTGGGGCCCGAGGACAACACTCCTCACAGAGGTCCTCCTCAGGACCGATCATGGGACCCCTTTCACTAAGGGGACCCAAACATTTAGTTCCGGGCCCTTGGCCTCCAGCAGCTAAGGGGTTAAGGAGTGTATGTGGGGGAAGGGGGTGGGTGACAATTCTGTACCAAGCACCTGGGACACAGTAGTAAACTGAGAGTCACTGGGACCCTCTGGTTTTTGTTTAGTGGCCAAAAAACCATAGAGATACATACATACATTCCAAGTCTGAGGTGACCGTGTGTCGGAGCGTGTGAATATATCCGGATCCACAACAGGCTCTTGGCTTGGAGGAAAGCAGTCATTTCCTCTGGCCCCTCAGTGATCAGAGTCAGTGCTCCTGGACCAAGAGCTCTTCCTCCCCATCTGCAGCGGCATTTTAGCCTACAGGGCCCCCGCCTGGCAGCTGGCATCTGTGCTGGGGCCAGGGGAGGGGGGGACCAGCTCCTGCCCCAGCTCAGTGCTGAGCTGAACTGTGGCGTTAAGTAGAAAGATCTGCGCTTCGGTAGAGCAGAGGTCTGAGGCAGTCATAGAACATTAACCTGGGGAAGGCAGTCGTGTCAGGTGTGAGTTCTCGAGGGCCAAGTTCAGAGAGGTTCACGCCCAGGCTTCACCTCATGGTCAAGGCAGCTCTCTAATTCTGCTTGCTAGCCACCGTGCCCTGCAGCTAGAGCCCCGCTCCGGGCAGCTCTAGGCTGCTGTAGCAGGCAGGGGTGGGGACAGGGGACAGGTTCTGAGCGTTCTGCAGCATTGGGAACGTTCTGGCCCGCACGTTAGTCAGAGGGACCAATGAGCTCAGCATTCGGCCGGGGCGAGAAGCCGCCCCTTGCTGTTCCCAGGGCTGAGCCTGTGGGCAGGCTGTGCTTCTGTCCTTCGGCCGTGAAGGCTGTGCCTGGCTGTTTCCGTCTCAAGGCCCCCGCCCCAGCGATCCCGAGCCTCCCTGCAGAGACCGCAGCACTCGGCCACAGAGACGCAGGGGCAAACCGGCTGGCCTTCCCCAGCCTTCTCACCATGCGGAGGACAGTGAACACGCTGAGACCCGTGGAAACGTCTCCTTCACAGAAGCTGGGCAGTGTCCCCGAGCAAGGACTCTAGCTTCTGACTTTCCTGACGACCCAGCCAGGGACAGCCAACGTCTGAGACCCATCCTGGGAGGGCGCTCTCTAGACAGACATACTGAGGGTCTCGCGTCCCTGTGTTTCATTTGCACGGGCCCTGGTTTTAGATGACTAATTAGCACCTCCCCTTTGGAGAACTCACCCCTAGTTTTCTGGTGACAGGATTGCTGTCGACTGCTTCTGGGCACTTGACTTACCTAAAGTCAAGGGGAGGCAGGGCCCCCACGGGTTTGAATAGGCTATGCGTTTTCTGAGGAGGAGGGCAGCCAGCCAGGAGATGCTGATCCTGAGAACGCGGTCTCAGAATCTTAGGATTTACACCGCTTAGAATTCTCTGTCCTCTGAATCTCAAGGTCCTGGGTGCTTACAGGCCTGGAACTCGATGCTTTGGGATCTGGAAGAGAGCTTTGAAGTAACACAGCCCATCGGGGCACTTGTAAGTTAAACAGCCTCAGCTCCAACACCCCTTACCTTCCCCCAGCAAGAGCCTTGTCCCTCAGTGGATTTCCACCGCCAACAGGGGCAGGGTCTGGTCTCTAGACAGGCCCTTGAGTAACCTGCTGCAGTGCCCACCCCCACCTCCAGGGGGAGCCAGAGCAGAGCAGCCATACAATTGCAAGGGACACTGGTCCATCAGCCTCAGAGACAAGCATTTCTCAACTCCCACTATGTTCTCCAAAGCTTGGGGCACAGTGGATGGTCATTGGTAGACAACCATCTGACAATGTAATTGTAAAGACAAGCTTTTCACACATGAAGCAGCTGGGGACCCAATGAAAGACAGGATCTGTGTGGTCAGGCAGAAAGCTCTGGAGGGGTCCAGAGGAAACAGGCCTGGGGCTTGCGGAAAGGGAAGGCTTCCAGGAAGAGGCTGGCTTTGGAGGGGCCCATGGCTATTAAGTCCTGGATTCAGCCCCCTCCCACAGATGCCCGCAGGGATCTACAGATCCCTGCGCAGTATACACGGCCTGCTTCGGTCCTCACCACAGGCAGGCCAAGGGGGGGCTAACATCCAGTGTTAGACATGAGCTAATGGAGGCTAGAGAAGCTCGGACTCTCACCAGGATCATGTGGTGACTTGGGGCAGAGACAGAGGCCGACCCAGTCCTCCTGACTCCTAGTGCAGTAGTGGCTCGGCCTGACCCCCGAGCATGCCCGCGTCCGCGGAGCCGATCTGGGGACTGACTCTTGCTACTGTCATCCGGACTTGAATTGTGGTTATATTCTTGGTCCACTGGCCCTGACACTCTCTGGCCTACCATTACTGGTGGCACCTAGTCATCCTGCTCTTCAGGCCCTTTTGCTCTGGACCTTCCCCCAGGCTCCTTCCCATCCCCAGCCTCACCTCTGTCCTCTGGAACATTAAGTGGTCTCGTGACATGCCTACCACCCTTGGAGGGCAGGGGATGGTGCCAGATTTCATGCCTTAGAGATCGTGCTTGAAGGGAAAGCATCATGACTTACACTTCCTGCCATGGATGTACCTGGTCGACAGTCATTATGTTTGACATAGCCATGTCATTTATATATGTCTGCACACTTTTTAAAATTGGGACCATACAGTTGCTTTGCAGTCTACTTTGCTCAATAATATTTCATAGTTCTTTTTGCTTTGCATGAACATTCTTCAAAAAAATACCATTTTAAAGGGCTGTGCAATCATAGAGCTGCATTTAATTTTAATTAATCTATTTAATTTTTCACTTATTTTGGAGTATCTGGGCTTCTTTTTTTTTTTTTTTTTTTTTGCTACTCCACATTCCCTTTATGGATCATCTTTGTCTATAATTTTTTGTTTGAGTTTCTAATTATTTCCTCAGAGAAAATTCCAAGGCATTTATGTTTTCTAGTTAAATATACTTGATACATTCTGCCAAAGTATTTCTAGAAGGGTTGTCCCTGACTTCTATGCCCCTACCAGCGGAGGTCTGAGAGGGCCAGTGTCATGGGTCTGCACCAGCTCATGGAAATACCAGCAAAGCAAATTCTATGATCTAAAAGGCAAATAATGTTATTTCAAAATTAGAACTTACATGATGATCAAGGACACAAAAATGCTCATAATTATTAAACCATTTTAAATTTTGGGGGTCAGTTCTCTGCTTTCTTTACCAGCTTTTCTAACACAGTTTTGATGGACTTATTTAAAAATCATCCTACAAAACCCTCCTACACTGTTGGTGGGAATGCAAGCTGGTGCAGCCACTCTGGGAAAACAGTATGGAGGTTCCTCAAAAAGTCAAAAATAGAGCCACCCTATGACCCAGCAATTGCACTACTGGATATTTACCCCAAAGATACAAATGTAGTGATCTGAAGGGGCACGTGCACCCCAATGTTTATAGCAGCAATGTCCACAATAACCAAACTATGGAAAGAGGCTAGATGTCTATCAACAGATGAATGGATAAAGAAGATGTGGTATATATATATATACAATGGAATATTATGCGGCCATCAAAAGGAATGCGATCTTGCCATTTGCAACGACGTGGATGGAACTAGAAGGTATGATGCTAAGTGAAATAAGTCAATCAGAGAAAGAATTATCATATGATCTCACTGATATGAGGAATTTGGGAAACAAAACAGAGGATCATAGGGGAAGGGAGGGAAAAATGAAACAAGACGAAACCAGAGAGGGAGACAAACCATAAGAGACTCTTAATCTCAGGAAACAAACTGAGGGTTGCTGGAGTTGAGGGGGGTGGGAGGGATGGGGGGGCTGGGTGATAGACATTGGGGAGGGTATGTGTTATGGTGAGCACTGTGAATTGTGTAAGACTGATGAATCACAGACCTGTACCCCTGAAACAAATAATACGTTATATGTTAATAAAAACACAATACTAAATAAATAAATAAACATCGTCCTACAAGCTCTCTCGACATTGCCGTTGCGACATTTGTAGCGTATGTGTTTTACTAGTGTGTTGTTTCCTTTTATTTTTGTTTTTGATGGTTTTTAACCTCCCAATGTTTTATATTTTTACATTGTCAAAGCCGCTGGCTTTTCCTCTTGTGACATTGTCCATTACTTACTTAGAAAGTCCTTCCTGGGAAATAGCTTTTTAAATGGGTCAAGACTCTTGTTCTCTATTTTTGGTAAATTTTGAACAAACATCCTTTTCCCAAATCCCCTTTTCCCTGGACCATTTGGACTGTGCTTGCTTTTATTTCTCCCTCCCCCGGGGCCAGCGTGTTGGGGTGGGAAGAGGCTCTCACAACGTACTGATCTCTGGGTGTAGAAACTGGAGCAAGGGCCTCTGGGCTCCAGAAAGTGTTTGTTCTCCACCTTTAAGGTGGACATGCTCTGCTCTGAACATTGTCTGATCTTTCCCACCAAAGAAATGAAAACGCCGTCCAAAAACCTTTTTAATGTGTTGTATCTGCAAGTGAAGACTATCTGAATATGGGCCGTAGACCCATTCACAGGGCCCTATTGCTGTGCTGTGCTCTTGGGCAAGACAGCCCTGGCTCCTTTGTAGCCAAAACGCCTGGGGGCCTTGACGGTCTTTGGGTCCATAATGTGGTCCAGCCATTTGTCTGTGCCATGGGCGCACTGGAATCTTATTCCCTTGCGGCCCACACAGCAATCCGTTGCTGAGCTTCTGTAGTGTATGGAACCAAAATGGCACCACCCTGTGGAGAGTTGGCTTGGCTCAAAGCTGGGATCTCCGCATTCTGACCCCAGCTCTGCCTCCTCGCAGGTGTACGACCTCGGGGAGTTTCCTTTCAGCGCAAGGAGGACCCTAACGGCCAGCTCGCAGGGTCGGTGTGAGGATACTTCCGCCGCCAATGAGCAGACCAGATTTGTGCATGCTGTCTCTCCAAAAGGGAAGAACATGCCAAAGATAGCCAAAGTGTGGGACTGGGAAGAGAGCCAAGATAAACTCCTGGACTTTAATTGTTATTTCTCTACTATGTGGAGATACTAGATTCTCAGTCCTTCAAAGCATCAAAGGATTTTAGGAGAGGAAATTTGGTGTTGTGGCTAAGCCAAGGGGCTTTGAAGTCAAGAGCTGAGTTCCTAACAGTTTCCGGATCTGTCCCTTCCGACTGTATGACCTTGGGCAAGTTACTTCTCTTCTGTAAACCTTAGTTTCTGTATCATAAAATGGGGCTATCAGCAGTGCCCCTCTTGTAGGGCATTGTGGGGATTAAATAAGATAATATCTGTAAAATTAGGGTGAATATATACCTATCTTCCAAACCAGGACACTTTTGAGAGGGAAAAGAGATGCAATTAATAATTGTCCAGCAACCCAGGACTGTCCCAGGCAAACCAGGGCAAACGGCTTCACAGCATAAAGGGCTTGGCACAGTGCCTGACCGAATATGCCCTCTGTGACAGCAGCCGATTTACTGAGGAGTCTGTGGGTTCGCTCTACGGCTGGGTGGCTCATGCTGGAGACAGAAAAGAACCATCTCGACACAGTGCCCTGGATGGAGCAGAGGCAAGGGGCTGGGATTCACAGCCATGACTCAGGGGGAGCCAGGAGCCACCAGGGCCTCACCCAGCCCTCGGTGCCCTCCGGGAGGTCGTCCTTCCTGGAAGGAGGTGGTGAGGGGCCAAGTCCCTTTCCCAGGGTTGCTGCAAGGGAGCCCTGCTTGGACTGGTCCCTTTCCACTCTATCCCATGGGATCAAATTAAAGCCAACTCTGGACAAGGCAAAGGCTCCAGTTCCTGCCTGAGTCTGGCCCTTTCCTTTTCGGGTCCTCTGGGGCCCATGCAGAACCTCATCCCAGTAGCTCCAGAGGTCACAGCCTCTCATCCTTGCGTGGGCCCCTCATCCCTCGCCCCAAGCCAGCCGGACACAAAGTGAACTGCCTCTGGTGTGTGCAATCCCTCTCGGGCCCTCAGCTCTCCTCCCAAGCGTTAGCACAAACACATTCCTGAAGACAAGCAGGAACCGGGAGTGACTCAGGCCTCAGGAATGTGCAATCTGATCCCCTTGCTTGGGGGGCAAATTCCTCAGCCTAAGGTGGGCAGCTAGCTGGCCGAGCCTAGAAGCCCTGGAGGAGGGCTCTGAGGGAATAGGCTCTCTGTAGCAGCCTTCAGACCCCAGAGCCTAATGGTGTTGGGGGTTGGTTGTGGGGTCAAGGGAATGCTCAGAGACCCCATTCCATGTTCAGGGCCAGTATTCAGAATCACTGGAGCAAGCAGGCTGAGTCCCCAGGGGCAGGAGTCTGGAAGCAGAACCACGGGGGGGATGGGCACCTCACCCTCCCCCGGCCCATCCCCTGAGCAGTGGGAGAGGAGAGAAGCCTCTAGATGCAGGACTGAGAGAGCAGTCTGTTCTATCCTCCTGGCCTCGCAGCTGTCCTGCAGGACGCAGGCTATCTTCAGTTGGGAGGCTGTAGCTCCGGGTCACTCACGCCCTGCCTGGCCCAGCCTTGGCCAAGGATTCTTTACGTCCTTGTGCAGAACCACCAAACAATTGTATAGGCAATCTTTTAAAATCATAGAAGAGGGCGCCTGGGTGGCTCAGTTGGTTAAGCGACTGCCTTCGGCTCAGGTCATGATCCTGGAGTCCCAGGATCGAGTCCCGCATCAGGCTCCCTGCTCAACAAGGAGTCTGCTTCTCCCTCTGATCCTCCCCCATCTCATGCTCTCTCTCTCTGTCTCATTCTCTCTCTCAAATAAATAAATAAAATCTTTAAAAAAAAAATAAAATAAAATAAAATAAAATCATAGAAGAAATCCTGCATTTGATGACTCGGAGGCTGGATGTTCGCTAGAGGAGCAAAACACTAGTTGAGCCTAAGTCTGTGAGTCAGGTACCAAATCTGGTGAGTCAGAAACCCCAAGTGATGGAACACAAATAAGAAATGCAGGCCCTTTGGCCTGAAACGGACACCTGGGCAGCTTGGTGGGGGACCTGGTTCTGGGACGAAACAAGGCACAGATGCTTGCCATCAGCATAAGTGGAAGAGTGCGCTGGCCAGGTCCACAGAGTGACCTGTCTTCCAGCCACCCTGAGACAGGTCAGAGAGACCTCAACCCATCCTGCGCGGTCTGGTGCGCACGGGCAGTGCTGGGCCCCAGGTATCACGATGGCCAAGACGGCAGATCTGACCTGAGAGGGTCGTGGCCACGCCCTCCCTCTGTTGGACGACTCCCAAGCAAGGGGAGCCCACCTCCTCCCACCACAGAAGATGGTGTGGGGCTGCTGGCCCCTCCTCACTCCTCAGCCAGAGTGGTAGCTGGGACTTGTGCTTGACCAATCGAACCCTTGTCCCTGGGGTTTGGAATCTGGAGGGAGTGATACAAAGCTTCCGAGAGAGGCTGACAGGACTGGGGAATCCAGCCGGGTCCATCTGGGGGTGGAAGGTATTAGCACACTGTCCCCAAGGGGGACACTGTCCAACGGTGCTCACCTCCCTTGTTCTCCAGCCTTCCTGATAATCCAGTGTGAGCAGCCCAACATTCTTCCACTAAAATCTTTTCCTAAGTAAGTTAGCCAAAGCTGGTTTCTGTGGTTTGCTCACGAAGGCCAAGTGCAACAGACCAGCGTGTGCCAAGGCCAGCACAGCTCAGAGGGGTTATCCCTAGTGCCAGGGCCCCACCTCTGACTGCATATGTCTTGCTCTAGAATCCTTGCTTGATTAAGGTGTGAGGGGGGGACCGGGGAGGTTGGTTCTGGGTGGGGGAGCTGGTCCTGGGAGCACTCAGCTTAGGGTGAGAGTGGCAGGTAGGCCAGAAGGAGGGGAAATTGAGGCAGTCAGCGGCACAGGGCTGGGACCCCTCGTGGGCCTGGGCAGAGGCAGGTATGCAACCCATCCAGCTCACAGCCTGGCAGGCACAGAGGGATTAAAGGTGGTTCAGGTGAAGAGGCACGGCAGGGAGAAGTTCTCAAGGACTGGGCAGGGAGTGGGGCAGGGCATCTGGGCGGGATCCCTGATTCAAGTACTCGCGCCCACCCGGGCCACCTGCCTCGAGCCTTATCTCTCAGCAGGGCATGGAGTCCTGAAGCCTGGGCTGCCAGGGCAGCCCACCGACACTGGAGGCTCTGACCCTCCCAGAGGGTCCCCGCTGGATCTGAACCCCACAGTGGGAGGAGCCCCAGCATAGTGGGTGCTTGTTCCTGTTTGACAGTGTGCCTCCCGGGAGCAGGCTGAGCTGAGGCCAGCAGGCTGACAATCCTCCCACTGTCCCTCTGTGGGGACGTACAGTGCCCTCCCATCTGCCCCTTAGCCGACTTCTTAGGTGCCCGTGAAAGCCGAGTGGAGGAGGGGTGGGTCCCCTGATGGCAAGGACAGTGGGGACAGAAGAGGATACAATGTAAGGGGTTGACATGAATAGGGGGTGCCCGTCCCTGGGGCCCTCTCAGCTGGAAATGGAGAAATGGCCGTCCCAGGGCATCTGCAGAGCACACCGTGCCCGCTGCTCCCAGCCCTTCCTCACTTACTCCTGCTGCCTGAGAGACCAGCCCTGCCCAGGACCTCTTTTCCCACCCACTCCTCTCTCTTAGCGTCCTCCACACCTCAGGTGGACAAGCACCCCAGCACCACCCCTGTCCACCCTCCCTCCACAGCCCTGCCTTGTCCCACCCTGCACTCAGTACCCTGTCCCACCCTGCACTCAGTACCCCGTCCCACCCTGCACGGGGAGGGCTGCATCTCCCAGGGCTGTTCTGTGCAGCCTCCCTTCAGTAGATGTGGAGCCTTCCTCTATGGGAAGACAGAAAAAGTGGTGGACAGACCCTAGAGTGGTGCCATGTTTTCCTGCCCAACGTTCGGTCCATAATTCCCTCCCCTTGGGTGTGGGCAGGACCTGTGACTTGGTCCTAGCTCGTAGAATATGAAGGGATTTTGCAGGTGTCGGGAAGATCCCAAATCAGTTGGTTTTGAGTTCATCAAAACAGAGATTATTCTGTGTGGGGCTGGCTTAATTGGGTAAGAACCCGTAAACATGGGCTTGGGCCTGCTCTGAGTGCAGAGCCCATCCTTCCATCCTTGATGGAATAAGCAGCCGTCAAGGAAGCCCACCTGGCAAAGAACCACAGGTGGTCTCGATCAGGGGGTGGCCTCCAGCCGACAGTCAGAAGAGCAGGCCCTCAGTCACCCAGCTGCAAGGAAATGCCTGAACTCAGGAGAAGACTCTTCCCCACGCGAACCTCCCGATGAGAATGCTGCCAGCTTCCACTTACATGGCAGTCTTATGAGGCCCCGAGCAAAGGACCCAGCTAAGCCAGGCCCAGATTCCTGACCCACAGCAACTGTGAGATGAGAGGATAAATGTGTGCTATTTTAAGCTGCCAGGTTTGTGGTAATTTGTTACCCAAAGATAGAAAGTTCATATTGAGCTGGAAGGGTTGGGGTGTTAACCTGGAGCTTGGAACAGGAATGGGGTGTCTTGCCTTCTTTAGAGTCAGAGCCCTGAACCCAAGCCCCCAAGGGCCAGAATCCACAGCCAGGTAGTGGCTGGCTCTAGGCAGGACAGCAGCTGAGGGCCCTCACTGGGGCCTGGTCTCCAGGTTTTGTTGATGGAAGCCCGCATGCTGGGGAGTATGTGGGGGTGTGGGGGTATGGGGGAGACCCTTACCTGGGGAGGGGTCCTCTGCTTTGGTACTCTAGGGCCTCATCCAATACTCTGGGGCTGAGCTCCACAGGAGTAGGGGTCCTGTTCAGCGGTCTATACACACTGAATTTACATAAAGATTTTCAATGAAAACTCATCATGTGCCTGCCTGGTGTTCATTCCCACCAGCTCCTGAGGCCTCCCTCTTCCCCATGCCGCCAGCTCTTGAGAGTATCTGTCTTGGTCATTTTTGCCAATCTCATGGGTGTGAAATAGTACCTCATTGTTTCAATTTGCATTTCCTTGATAACTAGTGAGGTTTACAACCTCTTGGTGAATTTGTTAGTCATTTGGATTTCCCTTCCTGTGAATTCTCTTATATCCTTTGATTTCTCTAAAAAAAAAAAAAAAAAAGGATTTTTTGGTTTTTTCCCCTTGAGGTGAGGTTTTTTTTTTTTTTTTAAGATTTTTTATTTATTTATTCATGAGAGACAGAGAGAGAGAGGCAGAGGGAGAAGCAGGCTCCCAAGGAGCAGAGAGCCCGATGCGGGACTCGATCCCAGGACCCCGGGATCATGACCTGAGCTGAAGGCAGACACTCAACCATCTGAGCCACCCAGGCGCCCGACCCCTTGAGGTTTGTAAGGGCACCCAGCTTGGTGCATACCCAGGGGCAGCAGGTCAGCCCGCTCCTTCTTCCCCAGCTCCGCCCAGCTCTGGTCACCTGCCCTGTGCGTTCCACGCCAGCCCCTTGGGTCTGTGTCCCTGAGGGGGCCCTACATGAGGGCCTGGAGAGAGCAGAGAGAAACAGGTCCTAGCTGCCTCTCCTGCTGGTCCACAACCCTTCCACTCGCTTTTTTTTTAAGCCAGGAGGGAGAAAGAGGGGGTGCCGTATCAGGGTTATTCTTGTGGGATTTATGGGGGGGTGACTGGATACTGGCTTTCCTCCCGTTGCAGGGACCAGGCTGCCTGGTGGACCCCCACCCCCTCCCCCAGGACTATGGTTCCAGAGAACCCGGGAGAAAACACAAATGACCCCTTTGAGCCTGCAGGGCCAGCGGGGGCTTCCGGGGCAAACAATGGTCCTCTGTGTCTGGTTTCTCCTGAGGGCCGGAAGCCCCTGGTGCGTGGCCCACCGATGAGTCATGCAGGATATCTTCTGGGCCTACTTTGTTGTGCCTGAGGATCTCTCAGCCCAGCCTGAAATGGCAGATGATCTCATCGGCTCTTCAGGGGAAGCCCTGTCAATGGACAGCCCCGGGAAGCTCACCGCCCACGAGCGCTGGAGAGTCCTGGTCCCCCGGCCTTGAGCGAGTTCCCGGAGACGGGGGTGGGGGTGGGGGTGGGATGCTGGGCAGAGAGAGCCAACAGGAACAAAAGACCCCGTGCTCATGGAGTCCAGGGAATCCCCCTTCTGCTCTCTCTGGACTCCGCACGCGTGTGGTGGCCGCCCAGCTCCAGCTGTGTCCTGGGGAGTTTCCTGAACTCAGGAGAAGCCCCAGACAAGTGTATTAGGAACATCCCAAGCAGGGTTGACCTGGGACTGGCAGGAAGTCAAGGGCTGGGGTGGCCACCGATCCTGGCTTGGCCTATGAGGCTTGGAAGGGAACAAGGGTCGGACTTTCCACTTGGCTGGACTCAACTGAGATTTCAGAAACAATGAGCCATGTGGTACCGAGGCCATTTCAGTTCTCGGAACTTGGACATTTCTGTTAATGGTTGTTGTTGTTGTTTAAAAGATACCTCCCTTCCTGGTACAGAAGCATGGCCCCTAAGTCACAGAGCCACACACCCACTCGCTGTGTGGCCTTGACCAAGTTACTCTACCTTTCTGAGCCTCAGTTTCCCCCTCAATAACTGCTCCTGAGGCTGTTGCGGGCAGACCCAAGTGTATGCTCATAGCTGGCCCTCATTAACCAGTAGTCTCCTCTCTTCCCTTCATTCCCCCATAGCTTTGGAGACGCTCTTGGTTGGGCTTCTGTTCTGGTTCACCCCCCAGAAGCTCACGGCTGAACACGTTCCTTGGACGGCCCCCCTTTCTTCTGGATGCAGGGGATGGGCACCTGCCAGAGCCTCCGAGGAAAGAAACTCCCCAGTCGGTCTGAGGGCCAAGAATGGGGTCATGTCGCCTTCTGCTGGAAACACCATAGGGATAGAGTCCAGGCCTGCAGGTGTGGGGAGGCCAGAGCTCAACCCCAGAAATCACCGAGACCAAGGTCCGTCCCGCGCGGACTGCACCCATCCCACCGCTGAGCGCTACCCTGAGCAGCTGGAGAGCCGCAGGGAGGAGGCCAGGCACCGGGCAAGAGAAGCTCTTCCCGGCGGGCTGCCTGCCCAGATCTGCCCTTCGCCTCTGTCCGAGATTCAGGAGCACTGCCCCCAAGCCTTCTCCCTGTACCCCTCGCCAGGGCTCGGCACGTTACCTGAGGAGAAATGACACAGCGCTGAGTGTTCCGTGTCAGAGGTTGCCAGCCTGGTGGGTCATTGTGAGAAACTGGACACGGTACCGTGGCTTTTGCAAGTCCATGGTCGCCCCCCGGCCACCAAAACATCCACCTGAGAAGTGAGTCGAAGAGTCACACTGCTAGGTTTGATGAAAGAGGCCATGTTGGTTCGGACACGGCCGGCATGTGTGTTCTGACCTGTGTTACAGTCTCTGGAGGGCCCATCCCACCCCCCGCGCCCCAGCCTCAGTGCCAGGGACGGATGCTTGGACAGGAGCCCCCGCACGGCCCCCTGTCTGCACGCAGCAGCTGCTCTAAGAACATGACTTGCCTCAGGCTCAAAAGCGTGGGCATTTGAACTTGCGCGCCAAGGCCTTAGTCACTCTGGCCCCTGCTCAGCCCCAGCTCCTGCCCATCTCTACTCCCAGTCTACCCTCCAGCCACGGGGAAGCCCCCTTACACTTCCCAGATGGGCCCTTCTTCCCCCTGGAGGGTCTTTCGTCCCCATGCCCCCTCTGCCCACGTCGGGCCTGTATGAAAGCCACTGACGTGTCTGAGGGAACGCAGGGAGCTGGGAAGATGGCGTGAACTAGAACTTCTCTCGGGGAGAACAGCGCACATGATTTCAAAGGAGTTCTTGGACAAGACCCTTGGGAGGAGGTAAGACCCCCAAGAATCACACTGGGCCCCACAGATGGTTGGGAGCTTTCTAAGGAGGCCTTTGGTCTCTGAATGGGCCGTGTGTGGGGCCAGGGCTGAACAGGTTCTCCTTTCTCTGCTTCCCTCTTCTCAGCCTCCCCCCCACATATAAATATCGAGTCGACATTAAAAGAACATCAATTTCTAGTGTCCCTATTTCCACGCCCTCAGCCCGCACTGGGCTGCCCCAAGTCTTAGCGGCCCACCCCTGCTCGCCCTGCAAACCCAACTCAACAGCAGGTGTGGCTTTTGTTCTTTCTCCAGAACTTATTCCAGGCTTGGCCGTGTCTGCGCTCCACGATGTTTGCAAGGACGGCAGGGCCTCCTGCCCCGAGTCAGCGGTGGGCACGGCGTGACGCCCCCTTACAGCCCAGCATGCGCGGACATAGGGGTGCATGCAGAGAGACGTGTGTGATCACTTCAAGTGTCTACACCAGATTCATGCCCTCGCCTGCACCGGATATGCTCCTGCCTGGCCCCGGGAGCCTCTCAGCCAGCTCAGCACACCTGAAGTCTGTCTTTAAATCCAGGCACATCTGTCCTCTTCATCCCACCCCTGATGGCCAGGCCCCAAATTCAGGTTCCAATCCTCTCTCTTTTTTTTTTTTTTTTTAAGATTTTATTTATTCATTTGAGAGAGAGAGAGAGAGCATGAGCCGGTGTGCAGAAGCAGGTGAAGAGGCAGAGGGAGAAGGAAAAGCAGGCAGGGAGCCCGATGCAGGGACCCGGAGATCGTGACCTGAGCCAAAGGCAGAGGCTTAACCATCTGAGCCACCCAGGCGCCCAGGTTCCAATCCTCTCCACTCGGACCCCGCCAGCTATACCAGACGCAGTCAGGTCAGGAGTCCCCGGCCCAGCTTTCTTCTAGACAGGATTCTGCCTTCCAGATACAGCCACGGCCCCACTGTTACCCGCCGCCCCCACTTAGGGCTCCTGCGACACGGCATGTTTGGCGGAGCCCCTCTAACGTGCACCCTCTGCCCCAAGCCTTGTTGTGGCTCCCACACAGTTCACGCTCCACCCCAGGTCTGGGTCTCCACCGCCGACTCTTCTCCACCCACCGCGCTCCCTTCTCCTCTCTGCCGGTCCAGGGCAGCCGTCAGTCACCCCCATGTCACCCTCTGGCCAACGTAGCTGCCACGATTCTGCCTTCCTCTGTACTCCTGTGGGCTTGATTATGCCACAAAGTTAGGGTCTTTGAGCCTCAGTCTAATCCATGTTATCATGAGCACCTACTACGTACAGGACACTAATCCAAAATCAGACTGGCCGCGGCCGAACCGAACGTGGACTCCGCGCACAAAGCCCCCCGGAATCCGTGTTGCCCCGGGGCAGAACCTTTGGGGACACTTGCATGATGCATCAGTGCAGGCCTGGCCTCTGCAGTGGTCAGATCTGCAGCTAGGCCTTCAGGCAACGGGGCTGGTCAGAGACGGTAGACCCCAAACAAATTGCTGCTGGGAATTCACAGAAACCATCCATCCTGGACATCTCCCCGGGAAAGGATCCCTGCGGGGGAATTCTGACTTTATCATTTGTTTTCCACTGAACAGAAGGATATGACTGTGTATCCTTTGGTTCATAGAAAGCAACCACTCCATCCAGAACAGAAACAGAAACTTCAGCCTGCATTGTCCCTTTGGAAATCAATTTCGTTTCCCAGAAGGCAGGGAAGGCCCAAGAAACAGCACAGACTCAGTGTGATGGGGTCGGCTTCCATTTCTGTTGTAGAATTTAAAAATGCCCAGATTGTGGCACGTGCCCTGGACTCACACTGAGGGACCCACTCCAGTCTCCCCCTCTGCAGAATATCGGGGGCCCCTGCTGTGGGCCGGGTGCTTCCAACACTGTGAGGGAGGTAATGCTCTCCCCGCTTCAGAGAGAAAGTCATATGGCCAGGAAATGGCAGAGCCTCTGGAATCAGGCCTGAGTCTCAGAGAGGCCCCATACAAAGCCTAGAAAATGGGATACCAGTAGATGTGGCTCCCGTGGCAGAAGGGTCTGCGTGGGGAAGGCTTTTTGGAGGACGTAAAGCTCAGGCTGGTTCTCAGAGGGCAGGAGAGAAGGAGGGACAGGCAGCATCCCAGGGGAAGGAAGAACACGAGCAGAGATGGAGAGAAGCTGGCCAGAAAGAAGATGGGACGGGATGGATTGGAGGCCCCCCCGTCCTCAATAACCTGTCAGAAGCGTCTTAAGCATCACCCTTTATGTAGATAGCTGTCTTTTAACGGGCAGTCCCTCCTTGAGTGCGGGCATCAAGGGCCTCGTAGCGGCTCACACCTTAAAGGAATTCCTCAGCTGCTCCTGTCCTCCCTGGAAAGGGTGGGCCCAAGGGAGGGGGTGACACAGAGGGCGTGGAGGAATCACAGACCGGCGCCCCGCGTGGAAGCGCTCAGGCCTGTGGACGCCAGACCGGTGGTTAAATCATGTGGGTGCTTTGAGGCCCAAGCCTAGAGAGCCCAGGAGGGAGGAGGAATGCTTGGCTTCCTCCCTAGGGCCCTGCCCCTCACCTGACACTGCAGTGGGGCCTCCAGAGATGCTTAAAGGGGGGCTCACTACCTTTGGGGGCCGACAAGGTAGGAGCCCCATGGCTCAAGAGCTGGAGAGCCTGGTAGCTAGAGACTGCCGAGGCCATCAGAGCTGGAGGAAGGGGTTGGCACTTCTTGGCCTTTTCCGACTTAAAGAGTCAGCTGAAGACTTAAAAGAAGCACAGGAGGCTTTGGGCGAGGCCTGTGGGCTGACATGGTAATGCCCCTAGCTCCCGAGGCTGCAGGACTGAGCCAGGGAAACATCCCTCCAGACCCCTTACTCTCAGAATGTGGCCTCAGCTCCGCAAATGCATCCTTGGGGGTGTGAATAGCTGCAGAGCCAACCCCCAGAGCCCATTGTTCTGGAAGTTCCAAAACAACCAAAACAAACTCTCAACAATATGGGAGTGAGGAGGGAGGACGGAAAGGGCCAGTGGGGGCCTTTGTCCTGAGGCAGCCAGACGTTTACATTTTCCACATTAATGAGCTAGGAAATGGCTCTTTTTATGCCAATAATAACAACCACCACCCCCTCCATGTTCTCATCTAATCCTGGCAAAAAACCAAGCAAGGCCAATATGAGCATCCTGTTACGGAGATGAGGGGCTGACGTTCCAAGAGGCCCATGACCGCCAGTGTCGCGAACGCTAGAGCTGAGGCTTGAACCCAGTGCCCCAGCTTCTCTCCATCCAGCTCAGTGGGGCCAGCAGCACCGGCCCAGGGACAGGATCGGCCTGAAGGAAATTGCCTGGTTCCCTTGAGCCTCCCAACACCATGAGCCAGATAAGGAAGCAGACTCTTGCGAGGTGGCCAGGAGGCCAGGCTGCCCCAGCACTGCCTGCCCCCAAGTGCCACTGTGTGACGGCCAGGGGCCGGTCCAGTGGGGCTGGCCAGGCCATCGCCCTCTCATCAACCTACGCTGACTGGGTTCCCTGTCTATAGCCACACACTCTCCCGGCCAGGCAGTACTCCTGTCTTCCTGCTGGTGCCCTGGCCCTTGGGGGCCTGAGAATGAGGTCTCCCACATTCCCTCTCCCAGGCCAGCTCAGCCCTGCTCCCCGAGCCCCGAGCCTTGTGCAGTGGTGGGAAGAAGGTAGCGACGGATCAACCTCTTGTACACAATTAACAGTCGACTGTATCTCTTCCAACACTGTAAGATTTTCACGGGCTAATATTTTTAGCAGCAAAAGAAAAATTGCTGAACTCATAAATTGTGATTTTGTGTACTCATCTATTTCCAAAGCTCATTGCTAGATAACTAAGAGCTTGTTCTTTGATTATGGCCATTTAGTAAAAGGGATTCTAACAGGCTTGCTCGAGTCTCACGAGCCTTTCAGTTTGCACCAAGAAGCTGTGTGTGACAACACTTCCATCTGGCAGATGGCCTCACTGGAATGCACTCAGAAGTCTGCAGAATGGAGACATCAACAGAAGCACAATTAATCAGCGCAATTGTTTTCCCTGCTGTGAACAGGACATTTCTCTGGATTTTTGAGGGCAACACACATGGCAAGGACCTGGCTTGGCGTTCTGTGTGGCTTTCAAAACCATGTTTAGTGGCGGGCATGCTTTGGTTTCCGATACTGGTCTTCCTGCTCACGTTCTGTCTCGGGCCAGGGCAGCAAAGCCCTCAGCCCTCCTTGCTCCAGTGGGAGGGAGCAGCCTGAAGTTACTGGCTCTGACTAGAGACTCTCTGGACCCTGGCTTTGGTAATTGTTATTTTTATGGGGAAATTTCTTGGTTTTGTAACTTGCAGACCAGAAAAAGAAAAACCATTTAAGCCAATAACTGAACAGGAAGGGGAAAGCCAAAAACTCCTTACTGAGTGAACTGCTGGGAGTTGTAGATTTGGTGAAGCCTCCAGAAGCACTCCTTCGGGACTGCTGGTCTACCCTGAGCTAGTCCTTTTTAGGGAACCTCTGAGTCTTAGATTTCTCAGTCTACAAAAGGCATCTCACAACCTGCCAAATGATGCAGGTTTCAGGATTAACATGAATGAGACAGGGGCTTTGGGGTCTTCCTTGAAAGAACAGTTATAAAACACACCTCCTAGAGAGACCCAAGACACTGTGGGTGGGGGTGGGGAGTCTCAAGGTTGAAGAGGAGAGGGTTTTTCTGTGGGAAGGATGAGGTGGGGGGAAGGCCAGACAAGATCATGGAGCTGCCGGCCTTTCTTCCTCAGGACCCCAGGGCCTGGCTCCCCGGCCCAGAGCTGGCAGAAAACCAGGGGCCTGGGCTGGCAGCACCGAGACAAAGTCTCCCCTCTCCCAAGTGTGGGGGCTCCCAAACTTCCCCTCCCCCACATTAAGAGGGAAGGGCCTGATCACCCAGTTTCCAACTGGTTAGATGAAAAGGTCCTCGGTGTTTTCACAACATCATGCTGTTTCTCCTTGGAAGGAACCTAGAGTTCTAAATCACAGGCATGGAGGGGAGGAGGATGTGAGGAAATCATTTCAAAGCCTTAGGGCTACACCAAGAGCTGAATCAGGGGTCTTTGTAGCCCCAGGGCCTGGGTCATGGGTGGCTTGGGGCAGCGAGAGGAGATTCTGGTAGGAACAGAAATCTTCAAAAAACAGTTATTATGACACTTGTTACAGAATGGTAAGGCAGATGTTACTCAGGGGGACCGTCACAATAGGTACAGGGAACACAGCGGTGGGGTTTTACAGTGGGGGAGAGAGACTGGGCTCACTCTGACTACAAGGAAACGAGGGAATTATAGCCAAGGAGCAAGGGTGGGGTGGGGATGGAAAAGTACTAAGAGGAAACACCTGGGGTCAGGGAATTCTGGCTACGTGAACCTCACGGGATTCCTGCTGAAGGCAGGCCAGGGCGGCCACAAGTCACCCGGGGAAGGTGGGGGATGGGAACCCCATCAGATGTTGAAGGTGATCAGATACCGAGGAGGGGGGATTCTGGATGAGCTGATTTAGCAGGATTCTTGCTAAATTGGACAATGCAGAGACAAATATGGAAGGCCCAAACCAAGGCCTAGTTGAGAAGAGAGCTCAGAAGAGCCTGACAGGGGTTCCGTCCAGGGGAGAATGTCAGTCAGAAGAAAGTGGCCCCAAGCCGGAAAGCTGGGTGCTCGGAGCTGGAAGGAGGCAGCTGAGCCAGATAAGAGCCTGATGGGAACCGCATTAAAAGTTGGTGGCAGAGTCAGGCCTGAGCCAGGTTTCCCAGCCTCTCCCTGGGCCTCGCGCTCCCCCTCCTTCTCCCCACGGAACCAACCCTGGACACAGGGAGGAAAGAGCACTGGGTGTGAACCCAGGAGTCCGGATCTCGGGGCCAGTCCTGGCTCTATCAGCTCTGTGGCCTTACAAGATGACCTAAACCCCTCGGAGCCTGAATTCCTTGGAAATAAAGTGAGGACATATAATAAGGTGAGGCATGCGGCTTCGGCGAGGTGGTTGCAAGTCTGAGCCCTGTTCCCCTCTCCCGCTCCCGCCTATCAGCGAGATGTGCAGACAGGACTCAATGATTTGAGGTCTGTCCTGGTGTCCCAGGAGTGGCCTCAGGGAGGCGGCAGGTTCCGTCTCAAGTTCATGAATCGACGCCTGCTGCCATTAGGTCAGCCACCAGCTTTGCCTGGGGACCCAGGGACTTCATGGGTTCACTGCCCTGGGGCACACAGGCCACCTCCAGAGAAAGCCTCTCTTGGGAAGGCCAGTGGACATGGGTCCAGGGCAGGATCACAGAAGCCTGTGTGGGCCAGGATGAGGGTCCCATGAGGCCTGCGAGGGCTAGAGGGGAGGAAGCAGGCTGGGAGGGTCTCTGCTATCTTCCTCAGCAGGAGGAGGTCCTGGGGGTTTGTGGGACTCTGTTTTCTCCAATCTGTGGCGCCAGTCTGAGTTTGGCAAATGACCCCTGGAGAGAACCAGGGCAATAAAGTTAGAATAGCTCAGGCACAGGAAAAAGGACACAAAGGCGAACAATGTGGGGAGTGTTCAGCAGGAAGAGATGGGAACAGGGCCGGGGCCCCTGGGCAGGCCTAGGCTCCAAGCGTCTGGAAGTGTGTGGGTGACCCCGAGGCTCAGGCAGTGCCAGGAGAGGAGGGGGCCTGTGTCCAGAGGTGGGGAAACACAGAGGGAGCAGAGGAAGGGGAAGGCCTGAGAAAAAGGGGTACAGCCCAAGGAAGAGGTTTCTGGTATGGAGGGCTGAGGAAGAGCTGTCTCCAGAGTCAGGCCTAGTTTTTGTCTTTTTCTTTTTTAGGGAGCAGAGAGTTCTGTCTGTTCAGACCCCAATTGACTTCACAAACATTGGGCCCCTGCTGCGTGCAAGGTCTGGGCTACAAGGGAGTGAGTGATGAAGGAGATGGAGTCCCTGCTTCTAGAACCTGGACACCCTCCCGCCCCCAGTGGCCTCACTGCTCCTATCATGGCTCAGGTGAGCAGGGGTCTCTCCTTGAATTCTGCAATCCTTCCTAGCCCTCCCGTGGCTCTTTAGGGTAAAATCCAAGCTCCCAGCCAGCATCCAAGGCCTGCCCTGCTGCCTGTCTGGGCCTCACCTCCCCCAAACCCTCTCGCTCAGAGAGCTACTTGCTCCCAAGCCTCCAGGCCTTTGCTTCCCTTGCTCCCCTTTCTGAAACACCATTTCTTCTCTCCTTCCCCAGTAGAATCTTAACTAACTTCTAGGGACTCAGCTCAGGCATTGCCTCCTCGGGGAAACTCACCCTGCTTTCTCAGTTTGGGTAGTCCCCAAACCCCCGCCATGGCAAGCCTGGAATCATCATAAGGTGAGGAGACATTTACCCATCTCTCTCCTACCATCCTTAGCTCCTTGAGGCCACAATGGAGCCTCTTTATGTCCTAATCCCCCTGAGACCAAGCTGGGCCTTGCCGAAAGCAGGTGTCCAGAGGGTGTTTCCAGATAAGTGAGCCAAAGAGCTCAGGGTCAGTGACTTGCAGGTGACCTGTTGGAGGTGGTAGAACAGAAGAGAGGTATTTCGTCTGTTCTAGGGATCCATAAAGTTGGAAACAAACGTACCTCAATGGTTAGGATGTAATGCTTTCGAATGGAAGTGGGATCCCAGATTCGGGTGTCTCAGCCAGCAAAGAGGGAGAAAGCCCCCGCCTTTCACGCGCCTCCCTCCGGGGCAAGGGCTGGGGGTGAGAGGCCCAGCTCTGGGGCGTCAAGAGCCCCAGCAGAGTTCGTGGCCAGGGAGCAGCAATGCAGGACTGTTTCAGGGGGAGGCAGCCCCCCTTGTAAGGGGCCCAATTTTGGTTTGCCTCCCTCGTGTTGAGGCCAGAAAGCCAGGGCAGGGGGCGGGGCCAGGGCACAACTCCTCCTGAAGGACCAAGTTGAGGGTCCTGACCTCAGGGAGGAAGACTGTAAGGGGCAGGGGACAGCACCTCTTGTCAGCCGTTGCTGAAAGGAGAAAGAGAAGTGGGGAGCAAATGGGGAGCAGAGCAAGGCTTAGCTATGTGTGGCGGCTCTAGAGCTCGGCCCCCAGTTTGGCCTGTGACCTAAGGGCCCCAGGGCCCACCTCCCGGGACACCGGCGGAGCTGAGCCTGTGGCTGGGAGACAGAGGACCCTCCCTAGGGTCAGTGGACTCAGGAGGGGCCTCGGGGACTCATGCGGCTGGTGGCCAGGAGTGGCATGCTCAGTGGACCGAGGGGCAGGTGGCTAAGTAAAAAAGAAGTTAAATTTGAATTTCAGATAAAAGAATAATTTTTTTTTTTTTTTTTAGTTTAAGTATGTCCCAAATATTGCATGGCACGTTCTTAGACTAAAAAGTATTTGTTCATTTGAAATTCAAATGTAGCTGCACGTCCTGTGTTTTTATTTGCCATATAGGGCCATTCTATTTAGGGGGCAGCCTGGTCTGAGGGCCAGCATGGCCCACAGACCCCATAACAATAAAACGTTTCAAAAACAAACACCACCCCCGGCGGCTTGCACAGAAAAACAAAACGTGTAACTTCCTGAGAACACATTATTGTCTGAAGGTGGAAGTCTGTGATTTTGAAGGAAAAAACAGGTTTCTGCTAAGGAAGAGTGAGTCACAGGCAAGCTTGAAAATGTGTCTCTGGCTTTTGGGGTAGGGTGGACCCCGGCCCCCTTTCTCTCTCCTTTGCATATTCCCTCATTCTGCCACCTTGGGCAAGGCCCAGCTGGCCTGGGTGCGCTGGGCTGGGCCCTGACTCTCAGTTTACCAAGAACCCCACCAACAATGCCACTTCTGGCCCCCCTGCGTCCCTGAGGCCCCTCCTGACTCCGCTGACCCCAAGGGGGGTCCCTCTCCCAACTACCGGACCAGCTCTGCCTGTGCCCTTCGGAGGTGGGCGCTGGGGTCCTTGGGTCACAGGCCAGACTGGGGGCCGAGCTTTAGAGCAGCAAGAAGGCCTCTTGGGCAGCAGGCAGGCACCGAGCCAGACGTAGAGAGGGTATGGTGTGCCCACAGGGAGGTCTCAACCCTGAGCTCCGGGGCTCAGAACTAGGAGAGGCTGCCTGGGCCTGCTTCCCCATCAGAAGGGGGCTCTATGGGAGAGGCACAGTGTCCCGTGGCCGTGCGTCCCATCCTGTGCTCCAGCCCAGCGCTTTGTCTGCCCACTGAGTGTAGAATGGATGTATACTTTGCAACTGCACTAGCCCGGGCCCTGGGCACAGGCTGCCGTGGGGCAGGCAGAGATGTGTGCGGGCTGGCCGGGCCACCACTGGGCCTGGGAGCCTCCTCGGGTGACTCCTGCCTCCACCCCCAGTCTGGTCTGCATGGGCAGCAGAGGGCCATGTTAAATCCCGGCACCCCTCTGCTCAAAACCCCCAAAGGGCACCCACCTCACCCAGAATGAGCACTGAGACCTGGCAATGGCCCGGCCCTCGCTCTGCCCCCCATCGCCCTTGGACTTGGCTCCTAGGAGCCTCCCCTTGCCGACATCGCTCTTCTTGCTGTGCCCTGAACAAGCAGGACTTTGTACTTGCTTCCTTTTTTCTGGAATGCTCTTCCCCCCAAAAGGCTCACCTCCTTCAACTCTTTACTCAAACTTCTTTTTCAGACCTCCTGACCACACTGACTGAGATCGCAACCCTTCCCACTACCCAGCACTACCCTCTCTTTCTCCGAAGCACGCCTCACAATGAGGTTTGGCCTTATTGTCCATCTCCCTCGCTAGCACACACGCTCGCTCGTGAGGCGGGATTCACATCTGCTCCTAGGACTGTCAGGGCTCCCCGCGGGTGTGTGTGGGGCGGGGGGCCTGGGGGAACAGGGGAGGTGGGGGCTGGATGGGCCACTGCCCAGGGAGCCTCCACACTGGGGAGGAGGGGGACCGAGGTGCATCTTCAGGGTAGGGTCCAGCCTCCTGGGGACAATCTGTATGAGCTCCCAGTCAGTTCTCCCTCTTCTCCTTCCCGAAGGTGCTGCAAACTTGGGGCCAGGTCCCCCTGTCATGGAAGGGACACTGAGGTTCCCAGGAGGGAAGCCCGGACTCCCCCAGAGACAGAATGAGAGGGCAGGGTCACAGGTCAGGGAGTGACCTTTCTAACTTGGGGTCAGTTGTCCAGGCAAACTGCACACAAAGCCAGCCCGCCCCTCTGCAGGAGGCTGTCTGGCCCCATGACATTCCAGGCATTCTTTGGGGTCCTTGTGGCCGAGGTCTGTGTCTGGGGGGGAAGTAGGGCTTTGTGCAGTGAGGAAGTGTCTGACTGCAGACCCCTTTGTTTGGCTGTGAGCGCTGCCTGCCTTCCTTGGGGGGCCCCCTGTCTGGCCCAGCTGAGCAGCTGGGGTGGGGGGGCAGGGCAGAGGTCCCGGGGCTAATGCCCCGCGGGTGCCCCCTACTGCCCTGCAGGCACACAGCCCTTGCCGGGTCCTGCCTGCCCAGCGTGGTTCAAGGCTGCCCTCAGGCAGTCCAAGAGGGATCCGGCTGAGGGCTCCAAGCTTCTGCCCCTCATTCCAGAAGTAGCGCCCTAAGTGGGATGCAGTTTGGCCTGTTGCGAAAACTCAAACCCAGGGGTCACCCACATGGGTTTGAATCCCAGCACCGCTGCTTACTACGGAGGTGGCCTTCCCCCAGCGACGTCAGCTCTCCAAATCTTAGCTTTTCGCATCTGTGGAATGGGCTAGTAATACTCACTGGATAAAGCGATTGAGAGGTGGTTTCTGGCGCATACACCCGGTCACCGTGAATCCCATAGTGTCGGGAGGCTCTGAGAGGGAGAGGGGCGACGAAGGGTGAGGGGCACATAGTCGTCACGGGGAAACAGCTGCAACTCGACCGCAGACAGAATAAGTCCGGCCGCCTCAGGAAGGGCTCCCTCAGGGGGAGCTTCCGGTCAGCGGTGGGTGAGGCAGAGCTGCTGAGTGTCCCCGTCCCGGGCAATGGGTCATGTCCAGCCCTGAGGGCTAGAGCTCCTAGAGGAGATGAGCTAGCTGCGTGACCTTGACAAGCTCATTAAGCTCTTTCTTCCTTAGGAAAATAGGATCCTCATATCCACTGCGCTGAGTGGCAAAGCCTGGGAAATTGCTAGCCCAGAGCTTCTGTCTATAGGTGATGGCTGTTCCCATAGAAGCCTCGGCCTGTGAGCCTGGCTCAGCTCAAGCCCTGGCTCGGCATCCAGAGCGCTGTGTGGCCCCAGCCGGTCTCTGGCTCTCTCTGGGCTGCCCTTTCTCTCTCTGTATCCTGAGAAGAGTGACAGAACGTCCTGCTCTGGCCTACTTGGTGGCCTTGGCTTGTCCCGGGAGGGTCTTGCTCAGCGCAGATGGAGCAGGGTCAGAGGTCCTATGTTTATCTTCTAGCTGCAGGGCATGCCGGGAGCGTAGCTGGCCTGCCCACAGCAGGGAGCAGGTGCCCACTGCTGCCCACTCCGGGTGTGTCTCAGGCTGCAGATGTCTGCAGGGGTCGAGCCCCAGAGGCAGCCTCCTGAGCACCCCCGGGTCAGGCGTGGTATGGGCAGGGAGGTACCCTCTGCCAAGATCAGTAATTGTGGAGATGGGGCTGGCAGGGGCCAGGGTGTTTGGAGGGATCCCTAGACCGTGTGGCAAGTGAAACAGGAGTGGCAGGGTGCAGTGGCCTTGGAAACGTCTGGGCGGCCTGGTGGAGGCCCAGTCGTGGCAGGGCGGAGAGCAAGCTGCGGGCCAGGGAGGCAGCCAAGAGATGTGCGCCACAGGGGAGCATGCAATGTTTGCAGGCCACGAGTGTTCAGGATCCTGAGCTGCCTGTGCCCTTGCCCCCACTTCAAGCATCTGGCACTGAGGCCTCTCTGTTGGCTGGCTGAGCCGGTGGGAGAGACCTGCCCTCCCTTGGGAGTGAAGCTTCAAAAGCGAGCACCTATCCGTGGCTGGACACTGCAGCCCTGTATTCCCCCCCAGAGAGCCTTGGCTGCTGGCAGGAGGGGGGAGCTCCAGATGCAGAGTGAGCTCGAGGCCGGACAAGGCGTGGACAGAGGCTGGGCCTGCTGCCATCCCTGTCCTGAGCCCCCAGAGAGCAGGATGGAGCTCTGATGGACAGGACACAAGGCTCCGCGTCTGCTTTGGGGTAGCAAGTTTGGACAGAGCAGGACATGCTCTGGGACATGTTGAACTTCAGCAACTATTTCGTGGAACCCCTGATGGACTCGGCCTTCTAGATCAGAGGTCTCAAACTGAAATGTGCATCTGACTGACCTGGAGGGCCAGGGGATACACAGATTCCTGGGCCCGACCCCCAGAGCTTCTGAGCGAGCAGGTCCGGGGTGGGGCCCGAGACTCTGCATCTGCCAGCCATTCCCACTGGGGCTGGCGCTGGTGGGGCCATGCAGAGCAGGACCATAGGTCTTCGCTGCTCCAGGTGCTGGGCTCAGCCCAGCCGCTTGTCGGAGATGCAGAACCTGCCCCACCACCAGCCTCGGAGGCCAAGTCTGCACCTTAATAAGAACCCAGGCGATTCCAGGCACCTGGGTGATGCAGTGGGTTGAGCGTCTGCTTTTGGCTCAGGTCATGATCCCAGGGTCTTGGGATCGAGCCCCGCATTTGGCTCCCTGCTCAGTGGGGAGTCTGCTTCTCCCTCTGCCCCTCCTCCCACTCTTTCTCTCAATCTCTCTCTCTCAGATAAGTAAATACAATCTTTTTTTTTTTTTTTAAGATTTTATTTACTTATATGACAGAGAGAGAGCACAAGCAGGGGGAGTGGCAGGCAGGTTAACTAACCACAGGTTTCCATTGGTCAGCACAGGTCTAGAGTGACCCAGCTCAGAGGGCCCATGGGGGTTGACGTTGTGTAGACAGGGAAAAGGTTCAGAGAGAGATCAGAACCTGCCTGAGTCAGGGACGGGGTAGGACCAGAACAATGTCCCTGGGCTCTGAGGCCAGTGCTTTCTCCTCCGCAAAGCGCTGCCACCATGCGCCTGGGCCCTGGCCCTGCCTCTCTCTCCACCAGCCCCTGGATGCTACAGCTCTG
Organism: Phoca vitulina; assembly: GCF_004348235.1. Lineage (NCBI taxonomy): Eukaryota > Metazoa > Chordata > Mammalia > Carnivora > Phocidae > Phoca > Phoca vitulina. The sequence goes on from NW_022589855.1 coordinate 144,344, forward strand.
TGGACTGACGGGTCCCTGGATCTCAGGAGGCAGCCCGGTGTGAACACGGAGCTCGGCGGTGCGAGAGCCGGGCCATGTGTCCACAACGAGTACCGGGTTTGCTGCGGAGATCGGCCAGCTGGGAACGGACGCATGGCACCTGTGAGCCACCACGGACACACGGCCCACAGCACACTCAAGTGCACAGTGGGCTCAGGGTAGAGACCATATCCAGCGTTCACCGTTGTAAGTCGTCAAGGTTAAATGAAATCATAGGGGTGGAGCCCTGATCTAACGGGATTAGTGTCCTTCTACGAAGAGACACCAGAGAACTCGCTGGCTCTCTCTCTCCACCACTTGAGGATACAGCGAGAAAGTGAGTATCTGCTCGCTGGGAAGAGGGCCCTTACCAGAAACCGGCCCCATCAGACCTTGTTTGGGGCCCGCAAAACTGTGAGGAAATAAATAGTGGCCAAGCCACGCAGTCTGTGGTATTTTGTTATGGAAGCCCGAGCAGACCAAACACCGGGAAACTGGTTTGACTTTTAAAATCTAGAGGAGAAAAAAATACTAATAATAAAAATAAATAAAAGTTAGCGGAGAACCAGCTACATCTCATAAGCACTGTTGTCTGCCTCCTCCAGGAAGCCGGAGGACCCTGGGACAGAGCCCATCCTTCCAGTCCACAGTGCAGCAGTGACTGGGGAGGGGGACCCCATTGACCTCTAACTCCATAGCTGAGAACTTTGCAAGACTCAAAAGGGATTTGGGGACCTGATCCTTAACAATGGCAAGAGTTACCAGTGTGTGGGACAGGGAAGTTTCCAGGGGAGCAGAAGAGATTTCAAAGGCGGGGGTGCCGTCTTCCTGGAGGGGAGAAAGAAGGGTGGGGAGAGGGATGAGGAAGGGCTGCAGAGAACCCTAAGATTTGGACCCTAGCAGGTCTGGCCTCAAAGCCCATAGTGCCCCCTCAACCCCCCCAAACCCTGAGAGCCTTGTGGGCCCCACTAAGGAGACTGAATTTGGTGCCACAGGCCTGGGGTTTGAAGAATTGCAGACATGCAGGTTTCTGTGATAGTGTTTACGTTTCAGAAAGATCACTCCGCCATTCGTTTGGATGGTAGACTGTAGGAGAGACTAGGGGTATAGGACCAATTAAGAGGAAACAGGTAAAAAGTTCAAGGGCTTTGATAGGGTCACTAGCAATGGAGTAGAGAAGAGAAAACAGAATTGAGATCTGAAGGAGATGGAATTAGCAGAACCAATCCCAGAATCCGTGGAACTCCATAGGAGGCATGGAGGAGATAAGGAGGGAGCAGGAGGGCAGAGCTGAAGGTGGCCCCTAGGTTGTGGCTTGGACTCTAGGTACCAGCGGAACCACTCAGAAGGATGAGACACAGCACGGTACAGGGCAGGGGAGGAGGAGTTCAGCTCTAGAAGGTACGAGTTTAAGGCCTCTGGGCAGTCGGAGGTGTCCCGAGGTCAAGAGCTGGAGCCCCACAGAGAGTGCACGCTGGGGACCCCAGTGCAGCGCACGTCTGCTGTCTTTAACAGGTCTCACTGGGGTTCCTGGGGGCTCTGCCCATAGCAATGGGTGATGTACGAGCCAACCGCCCCCGTCTGCCGCTTCCAAAGACCCGGGGAGGTGCCACCTCCCCGTGCCTCTGGTTGCCCCAAGGCTGCCTGGTGCCCACTTGTCCAGTGGCCAGAAGGAGGGAGGAATGAGGCCAACGCGGCAAGTCCCAGCAGCCCAAGTTCTGCCTCTGCAGAAGCCTCCACGCACAGTGAAAAAAACTCTCCACACACAGACTATTTCTGGAACCAGAGAAAGAGCAAAGTGGTGGGGTGCCGAGGATCAAAGGAGGGACAGGCCTGGTTACCAGCAGCCCCAAGGGGACTGAGGGCTGGAGAGCAGGCCAGCTCTGCTCCCTGTCAGCGGGGCCTCACCAGGCCCGCAGCTGTCCCCCTCCGATGGACTGCCTGGGAGGTGGTGAGCTCCCCGTCAGGCTGGGAGCCCAGGATGGGCCTGGAGAGCAGCTGTGAGAGAGATTGCGGAGGAGCTCCCAGCCTTAAAAAAAGGGCAAGACAAAATCTCTCACCCCTTATTTTTCCAGACTGAATCATCCTATGAACCTCATTTCTCCAAAGGAGCTGGGTAGCAGTTTCTACTCTTCACATGGATTTGCCATCCTCGGGATCCCACCTTTTCCTATCCCACACCCCCCCCCCAAGTCAATAATACCGTTTAGGTGCAATTACCCACAGGTGTCCCTGCCAGGTGAGTCACTGCCCGGTGAGGCCTGCTGCTTAGCGCTTCCATAGGCCAGTGCTTCCAGAACCCTGATGTGCGTAAGAATGCCTTGAGGATCGGATCCAGCTGGTCCAGGGCAGGGCCTGAGGCTCTGCATTTACAGCAAGCTCCCGGGTCCTGAGGGGGACCACCCGTGTAGAAACAAGGCTGTAGCTGCCAGTGAGACCCATCAGGGTTCTATGATGGGAGTCGGGGGCGGGGGGGGGGGGGGGGGGGGGGGCGGGGAGTGCTAAGAAGAATCCAGTGCAGGAATCTCAAAAGAATGGACTCTGTTCTTTCTAGAGCAGCACTAAGTCCATCCCCCGCCACTCTCTATCTTGGGGCCCAATCCTAGTCTCCCCTGCTTGAGAAGCATGAACTGCTATAGGAAGATAGCTTCCTCATGGCTTGGTTCGACCTCCCCCCTAACCCCACCTGTCCCTGGTGAACTGTTTCTGCCAGGTGAACTCTTTACTGGATCCGTGGGGTGGCCGGGGCCCCATCACAACCAAGGGCCAGCCCAGCCGGGACCCTAGACAGAGGAGCTTTCTTCCTCCCCACCCCCAGCCGGCTGCTGGCCACAGAGGCAGCACCCTGCAGGGCCCTTCACTGGGAACCAAGAGGCCTCAGCCTCTGATCCTTCCCCCTCTGGGCCTCAGTTTCCCCGTCTATAATGTGGGGGTGAATGAAGGCTGTCTTGGAGGTGGCTCTGCACCTACCAATTCAGGCTCGTGGGGCTCAGAGCAGGTGGGGACGGCCTGGGCAGTCAGGGCAGGGCAGGCTGGCTCCGCCAGGGATGCACACGCCTTTGCAGGCTCTCTCTGTACTGAGGGTTCTCAGATATTTTTAGGAAGGTTGGCGCCTCTTGGGCTGTGATTCATTAATGCAGCTGACAGCGATCAGCATCTTTTAAAATCACAGGAGGAAGCTGAGAAGGTTCCCTAGTGCTGCTGTGTGTGTTGGTGGAGAGAGGAGGGGTCACGGTCCTGGGGGAGCTGTGTGTGTCAGGGAGTGGGGAGGGTAGAGGGGACAAGCAAGTCCAAGAGCTGGTTTAGAGCAGCTCCTAGCCTAGAATGGTGAGAAAGCCAAGAAAACAAATGACAGGGGGCCCCTGGGTGGCTCAGTCTGTTGAGCATCTGCCTTCGGCTCAGGTCGTGATCCCAGGGTCCTGGGATCGAGCCCCACATCAGGCTCCCTGCTTAGTGGAGAGTCTGCTTCTCCCTCTGCCTCTCCCCTCCACTCATGCTCTCTCTGGCTCCCTCTCTCTCTCAAATAAAATCTTAAAAAAAAAAAAAAAAGAGGGACTCCTGGGTGGCTCAGTCGGTTAAGCGTCTGCCTTCGGCTCAGGTCATGATCCCGGGATCCTGCGATCAAGCTCCGCTTCGGGCTCCCTGCTCAGCAGGGAGTCTGCTTCTCCCTCTCCCTCTGCTGCTCCCCCTGCTTGTGCTTTCTCTCTCTCTCTCTCTGTCTCTGTCAAGTAAGTAAAATCTTAAAAAGAAAGAAAAAAAGGAAAAGGAAAGAAATGGCAGGTATAGCCCAGTGAGCTTAGTGGGACACTGGGCACAAACAGGGCTGTGGGAGGAAAGCAGGGGGAGGCAAGCGTTCCCGCTGCAGGTCCGTGAGTGGCCCCTGGTGGATTTCAGGCTGCGAGGGGCACGTGTGGGGAGTGGGCATGGGTTCACCAGAGAGCTCGAGGCAGGCGGGAACACTGGCGGAGGCTGGGTGCTGGGCTGTGGAGAAGGAGGAGAAGAAAGAGAGGAGGTCACAGGGGCAACAGGCCATATTAGAAAGCTGGAACCATGTCCTGCAGGCAGGGGCTTTTAAGTACAGGGGAAAAGCCATCATATTTCTGGGCCACTTTGGGCGCCTGGGCGGTTCAGTCGGTTAAGCGTCTGCCTTCGGCTCAGGTCATGATCTCAGGGTCCTGGGATCAAGCCCTGAATCGGGCTCCCTGCTCCATGGAGAGTCTGCTTCTCCCTCTCTCTCTGACCCTCCTCCCTGCTTGTACACTCTCTCTCTGTCTCAAATTAATTTAAAAAAAAATTTTTTTTTAATTTCTGGGCCACTTTAAAGTAAATGTGGAGAATGGATTCCAGTGGGAGGCTCAAGCTAAGCATTCTCAGTTTTACAAGGAAGAAAGGTGCTATCCTAAACCCTCCTGCCCAGACACTTCCTAAGCTTTGTGGATGGTAGGACACTGTGCGGACTTCTAGGCACACTGGAGTTCATGCTTGTGTGAATGTGTACTGGGAGTGTATCAGACTATAGGGATGCATATCTGAGGACGTAAGTGGCAGGAGACCATTGCCCCCGGATCTCAGGTTTCTGCACATCTTGCAAATTGAGCGCCAATACCCTTTGTTCTGGATTATCTATTCTTTTCTTTTTTCTTTAAGATTTATTTATTTATTTATTTATTTTTAGGGGGAGGGGCATAAGGGAGAGGGAGAGAGAGAAAATCTCAAGCAGACTCCCTGCTGAGCGCAGAGCCCCAATGCAGGGCTCCATCCCACGACCCCGAGATCATGACCCGAGCAGAAACCAGGAGTCCAACACTCAACCCACTGGGCCACCCAGGAGCCCCCCATTTTATCTTTTCAAGGATGTTGTAGAGCAAACAGCCTTGGTAGATAGAATTTGCATCTCCCTCCTGAGCAAAGGGCAGACACATTTCGTACTTACTGTAACAGGCAGGCGTCCTAAGCTCGGAGTTCCTCCCTCTAGTGCAACCCGCTGCATGTGGGGTGTCACCTGATCCTCTTCGCGTCACCCTGGGGGAACTAGGACTCAGAACTGGCACTAAAGTACCGTGACTCTGGCGACTGTGATTGTTGTTAGAAATAAACTGTCCTGCCTCCCTGACTCGGGAAGCTTGTGTTTTCTGCCAGCATCCACAAAACCAGGACGGGTTAACCCGCTCGCCTGCTAGTAGAGAAAATCCCAGACCCTTCAGTTATTTTTTTTTTTTTTAAGATTTTATTTATTTATTTGACAGAGAGAGACATAGTGAGAGAGGGAACACAAGCAGGTGGAGTGGGAGAGGGAGAAGCGGGCTTCCCGCTGAGCAGGGAGCCCGATGTGGGGCTCGATCCCAGGACCCTGGGATCATGACCTGAGCCGAAGGCAGACACTTAACGACTGAGCCACCCAGGCGCCCAGACCCTTCCGTTATTGACGAGATGTTTGTAAATATGTGTGTTTCAGTGAGTCTGGCTTGGACCACATTTGTATGGACGTGCGAGAATTAGAGGGCTGTGGTGTCTCTGGGGAAAGGGGGTTCAAGAGTTTGTACATATTGGGAAACCAGCCTTTGGGTGTTGGAGTCTGTATGGGAAAATGATGAGCATATATGTAATAAGAGCTGCATCAGCTCTCCTCATTGAACCATAGGAAGGAGACGGTGAATTAGAACACGGAGAGACAGATGCCCTCTCCTACACCCACCCACCTGCCACCTGGGCTTCTGGGGGCCCCCGAGGGAGTGCTGCGTTTCCCCTGGGATGGCTGCAGACATACAGGAATAAGCCGTTGAGAAGGGGCCCCTGCTTTGTGGGATAGGTTCTTTCTCCCTGCCCCATCTTAACCTCACCGACCTTCGCAAGCTCTATCAACCCCCGGCCCACCCAGGCCAATTAAGTCAGACTCTGGGCCATAAGCCCCAGCACCAGTTTTTAGAAATCTCCCTGGGTATCTCTTCCCTAGCAGCTAAGCTTGAGAACCTCTCCTGCAAGGTGCCTATTATCTCTTTCCAGCCAAGAAAACGGGATAGGGCGTTTATCAATTAACTCTCATATCATGTGGTTCCAACAGGAGCCTGAGTCCATCCCCACGGGATACCACTTCAGCCCTCCTCCCGTTTCCAATTATTTTGCTTGCATCTCTCGACACAATTGGCCTGGTGAAGAGGGAGGTTGGGTGGAAAAAGAAATAACACCTGAGTATTTATTGCTCTGAGCACAGCGCTGGGTGCTTTCCCTGCATTAAGCTCTCTGCCTCAAATAATGCCCAGTGGTGGATGCTGTTATCCCCATTTAAAAGGAGAAAGCTGAGGACCAGAGGAGCTTGGCAATCGGTCCAAGTTAATGCAGAGAAGGCAGAGCCCGGCCGGGCTTGGTGGTGAGGAGGGACAACGTAGGAAGTGAGAGGAGAATCCTCAATGTCGGGAGGTAGAGTATGCTCCCTCCAACAGTATGCTAAGGCACCAAGAAGGCTTTTCGGAGGGGGAATTGGCAGGAGGAGGGTGGGTAAGTGTTTTGAGAGGCAGGCTAGCTAGCTGGGGCCTCGAACCTTGTAATGGATTGAGCCAGAAGCCCTCCAGGCCGTAATCACAACCACATTTATATTCCTCTGCGTCATCTAGAGACCAAACTAGCCCCAATCCCATATCCACAACCACCCCAGAAATCCATAGACGGGTCTCTGCTGGCAGCTCAGCCCCAAGAGCAGCGGAGGAGGCACACAATGGCCTCATTTCCTTCTCTGGCTTCTCTCAACCGGTCTTATTAACATTCAGGCAGCTCCTCACACATTCATCGAAGGCCACAGAGGAGTTGAGATCCGATCTAGCCTGGCTGAGCCACATTAAAATCAATTAAAAATGAGAGATAAGCCCCTTCTTTCCGATTGAAAAATCCACGGGAGCCAGAGAAAGACACACACAGCCCATTGATCATCCAAGACTCTGCCTTCCTTGGCTTTCTTTTCTTTTTTTTTTTTTTGTCTAAGCAGCTTCTAGAGGAGTTGGCTGAGCAGGCGGGCAGCTCCCAGGCTGGATCTCAGCTGCCAACGGAACACGCCTGCTATCCTGTGGCATTGCCCACCTGGCCAGCCTGACGGCCTGGCAGTCTGACCCCCCTGGGAGTGAGCAGAGGCGGCCAGGGGAGAGTGCAGAGCCTGGTCCCTGAGCCCCATTCAGGGATCGGACACAGGTGCCCCTTTCACTCCCAGGCCCGGAAGGTAGACTTCGGGAAGACCATGGATTCCAGGCTGGCTCAGCTGTGTGTAGCGAACTGGGCAGAAGGAGGCTTCTTTCTTGTTTCTTCTTGGAGAATCCTTATCACTGTGATAATTCCTGTGAAGTTGCATTTCCTGATTTTCCAAGTAAACGCGTGTGTGCATGTGCGCCTGCGTGTGTGTATGACGTGCTGGGGCCTGTGCTGCAGGGCCTAGAACATCCGCAGGCGCTGAGTAAACACTTGTCAGATGAATGGAAAAAATGAGGCCGCAAGACATCTGCCGTCCGCCAGCCATAAGCAATCAATCCAACAGCATTTGGTGCTAGTTCTGGTATTTCTGAGCTTATCAATTGAACTTCTTTGTTCATTTAGTTATTTCACTGGGGACCAAGTCTTCACTGGGCCTTTTAACACACTGAGAAAGGGTTCATATAGGCACACTCGGCCCCAGCACGGTGTCATGCCAGGACGGCGGGCTCCCTGGAGCAGATGGGCCTGAGCTTCATCTGTCGGCGTGAGTGGACTTGGTTAGGCAAGGCTGGAGGGGAGAGCGTAAATGATCTTAATTGTCAGGGAAAGGAGTGCGGGCTTTCTCTGTGGGGGGGGCACTCCTGTTCATACCACAGATGGCCCATCCGCATGCAAATAACAATTTCATACTCTCACCTGGGTCAGGGGTGACCCTAGAGTGGGGTTTCATGAACAATGAGAAAGTGTCCAGATCCAGAGCCGCTGGGGTTTTTTGGGTGTTCCAACATAGGCAGTGATTGGATTGGATTTAGAATACAATTCCTCTGAGCAATTTATGAAAAGTATTGACTCCAGTGCATAATTGTTTAAGTAATTGGAGCACTTTGAGTTCATTGGGTTAGGAGCTTAACCTGTAATGTGAGCTGTTAAATTACACTCGCAAAGGGTGAGGCCTCAGTAATGATCCCTCTGGACCAAGGATGTCTGCTGACTTACCCAAAAAAACCATACAATGCATTTCTTTGTAGGGTGGGGGTGTTCTCTGCTTCTAACGGCACAAGTGTGTGAAGATCTAGCAAGTTGGAAAGAGATTGGCTGTTAAGGGAGTTCAAGCTCTGATTATTTGCTATTGCGTGGTTCAGAGAAAACTATCATTGGCTGAGGAGCTCGGACTTTAGGGCAGTGCAGGATGTTTCAAATGCCAGCCCAGTGGTAAAGTAGAAGTGCCTTAATCAACCAGCTCTGAGATGGGGGGCCTGAGTGTGGGGGCCTTAAACCAACTCACTTTGTGACTTTGAAGCCCAGAGCACTTGGTTCATTTCATTTATTTGTTCAACAAATATTTACTGAGTGCTTTCTTTCAAGGCCTTTGGAAGGGGTAGTCTTAAAAACATTGAACGACCAGGATGGTACGGGCGACAAGCACTCAGAATGAGGAACTGACCAATGAGAATGGACACTGCCTATAAACAACCAACACATTCTGATTTCCACAGGCGAGGCTTCAGCCCTGGAGCTGGGAGGACAGGGAGCACAACATTCTAGTGGCCTTGATAAGAGGGGTCAGTGGGGCTCCCCAGATGAATGCTCCTAAGCTGAATCTTGCAGGACAAGAGGAAGCAAGGAAGGAGGCAGGCGTTTCAGGCACAAGTGGGGTGCAGGGTGGGCACCACACAGACAAAAAGTCAAAGCAAGAGAGATCCTGGGATTTCAGGAACCTTCCAGTAGCTGATTGAGGCTGGTGGGAAGTAATGATGCTGGGAGGGATCAGACCATGGAGGACCTTGCATGATTTAACAATACTTTAGGATTTAATTCCTCAAGTTGATTTGGAACAGTTGAAGGATTTCTAATCAGGGAGAAATAGGACCAAAGTGTTTTTAGAAAGATCAATGCCTATATTCTAATTAACAGGTGAACATAAGGAGACAGAGGGGTGACCAGAAACTCTCCAAGTGAGAGATGATGAGCTAGGGTTTAGAAAAGAGTTGCTCTTGGGGTGCCTGTGTGGCTCAGTCAGTTAAGCGTCTGCTTTCAGCTCAGGTCATGATCCCCAGGTCCTGGGATCAAGTCCCCCCATTGGGCTCCTTGCTCTGTGGGAAGCCTGCTTCTCCCTCTCCCACTCCCCCTGCTTGTGTTCCCTCTCTCACTGTGTCCCTCTCTGTCAAATAAATAAATAAATAAAATCTTAAAAAAAAAAAAAAAGAGTTGCTCTTATGTACACCCTCAGTTTAGAGGGGTATAGGTCCTCCTAACATCTGCCTTCCACAGGGCATTTTCAGCTTACAAACAAGAAGTGATGCTTTGGTGTGTTACAGCCCAGGTAAACAGTCATGAATGCCATGGATGGGGGTGTAGGTGGGGTTTCCCTGATTACTACAGCCATTCGTGTTCAAAGGACATATTTCCAATATACATGCACTACCCTGAGACATCTTGTTAATGACTCAGCTACCAATGAAAGAGAGGCCTGACAAGGACCCCAGCTGTTAAGGGGCCTCCTTGTTCCACATCAGGCATTCTCAAACTTTTGGGTCTCTGGACCCCTATTTTATATTCTTGAAAATTATTGAGGACCCAGAAGAGCCTCTGTGTAGATGGGAGATAGCTATCAATATTTACCATATTAGAAATTAAAGCTGAGAAATTTTTAAGTTGTGTATTAATTCATTTAAAAACAATAATAATAAATCTTTTATGTGTTGGCATGTTTATTTTTATGAAAATAACTATATTTTCCAAAATAAAAATAATTAGTGACAAAGGTGGAATAGTCTTTAGTGTCTGGTTTAATAGACAGCTAGATGATCGTATCTGCTTCTGCATTCAATCCCCTGCAAAATGATGTACCACATGGATTCTGGAATATTCCACATTATTATAAGAAAGAATGAGTGAAAAAAGGCACATAATGTCTTAGTACAGTTATGAAAATAGTTTTTTAGCCCCGAATACCCCAGAGAAAATGTCGGCGTCCCACGGGGGCCACTGCTCTAGACCTTGTCCTGACAGATCTGCCCTTTGGAAGGAACCAAACCAATTTGCTAGTTCCTCATTGTCTCCCGCAAGGGTGCTGTCTGCTCTCCTAGACTGTGAGCCCTGATAGGACAGGGCCACGCCCAGAGGCCAGGGCTGGGCGGCACCGTGTCCTGGAGACCGCTGGGCACTTCCCAGACAGAATGTCAGGGTCACACAGCGCCCCCACCCCCATTAAGTGTACTTGTCTGGATCTATCAGACCAGTTCAATCCCCAGATCACCCACGGATGTATGACCTAGAACTCCTCCCAGGCAGCCCCCTGTCCTTCACCCCCATGGCCATTTCATCGCAAGTACCCTCGATTCAACCCATGAACATCTCTCAATCTGTCCACCTCCCTCCATGTTCATTAACACCAACCATTAATGGTTCTAGACACCCCATCCCCTTCCTGGGCTCCTGCCAGGGCCCCCTCTACTAAAATCTGCCAACCAGGTTCCACAGGAACTAAAGGAACCTTTGCAAAAACAAACCTGAGCATGTTACTCATTTTCCTAAAAAACCCTTCAGGGGTGTCTGTGGCATTTAGGCTTAGGAGCAAATCCGTCAGCAGTAGAAGGCCCCTTCTGCCTTTCTAGGCCCATCTGCGTGCCTCTCTCCCTCACTGCCCTTTAACCCCTTGGCCTCCCCGATATTCCTGTGCCTCTGGCCCCTTCCCCACCCAGGGCCTTGGCTCAAGCTGCTTCTCCACCTGGAGTGCTCTTCCCCACCTTCTTCACCTCCTTTACCTGTACTTAACTCTTAGCCTCAGATCAGCCATCACTCCCTTCCAGAAGCCTTCTCTGACCTCGCCAACTAGGTCAGCGCCCCCTAATGGAGGCATTTATAGCAACTTTCACGGTTGCCATTTTATAGCTATTGGTGCAATTAATCAATATCTAGCTCTCAACCAGACTGTGCTATTCTCTGAAGACCAGTGTATCGGCTATCTATTGTTATGCCACAGATTTCTCCAAAACGTAGCAGCTTGCTGTAGCCAACAGTTATTATCTCACAGTTTCTGTTGGTCGGAACTCTGAGGGCATCTTAGCTGGGTGATTCTGACTTACGATCTCTCACGAGGTCGCAGTCAAGGTGTCAGGACTGCCGTCCTCTGAAGGCTTGACTGGGGCTAGAAGGTCCGCTTCCTACATGGCTGCTGGGCCTCTCCATAGGGCTGAGCGTCCTCACAACATGGCATCTGGCTTCTGTTAGAGAACAAATGATCCAAGAGAGTAAGGCAGAAGCCACAGTGTCTCTTACGACATTGCTGTAGACCTCCTACCCCATCATTTCCACAATATTCTACTGATGACACAAGTCAGCCCTAATCAGTGTGGGAGGGAGCTCTGGAAGTGTATGACTACAGGAGTCACTGGGGGCCATCTTGAAGGGCTATCTAGCACAGCTGAGAATCCCTTCTGTCTTTGCTCTCGTTACAGCTTCAGTGCCTGGCAGATACTGAAATCACAGGTTTTGAATGAATGAAAGAGGGGTTGACTAAGTTATCGACTCCAAACAGTAAGTGAGGATGGGTAGAGAGAGGCTGCCTACCTCCCTTAGCATTTCCAGCAAATTCTCAGGGATGATTAAGCCCCAACCTTTGCCTTGCCCCAGATCTCAAAACCTGGGCATCCGTGTCCTACTCAGAGGGTCAGAGAACACAGTCAGGCCACAGCCCAGCCCGTAGTCAGCTGAGGCATCAGATGTCATTTCCTGAGCATAGTCCCTGGACAGCTGGTCATTCCTCAGACATTTGGATCAGAGGAACAGCAATTAAGAGAATTGGAAAGTGGTGGTTTCACCTTATTTGCATGTTCCGTGTAGCTGCCCCCAGCCAGTCTGTGGCAAGGGTGGGGTGAGCCGCACAGACAGCTCTGGCAGGTGCCTATTTTTAGTGGCTCTGCCGGATTACAAAGCTCCATCACCGCGGAGCGAGGGAAGCAGCTGATACTCCAGCCTGCAATCTGGGTATCTCCCTGAACGTGTCTGCCACCGAAACGTGGCTCTTCAATAATGCATGGGGCTATTAGCGCCAAGCTGGGGGCGCCTTGCTCCCTCCCCGCGATCAAAGCTACCGCCTGGGAGCCGAGTCGGTGATCAGATTTCATGGGCTGCCCCTTCCTATGAGATTAGAATGGGCTGTTTCATGTCCAAGGATGAAAGCAGCAAGGATTTGGGAGAAAATCCGGCTTCCTAGAGAAATCAAAACACTTCCATTTCATTACAAATGGATGCATGGCACAGCTAATAGCTCCTCTGAGAGAGAACGCTGCGGGACCAGCTGTCTGCCTCGCAGCTCCTCTCAGATGCTGTGTTAAATGTGTGAGATGCAGGATTAGGGATGCCACTCCATTTCCTTCTGTTCAGGGCAGATCCCAGAGCACGGGGCTCTGCCGCAGGTCCTTGGGAGACTCACCTCCGCCGCACAGTGTTAGCGGGGATCAGAACAATACCCGTGGAGGTGATCGGGTGATTGAAGAGGGACCCTGAGGAGGGAGTGCCCACAGCCAGCAGCTGACATGATATTAACGGCCCCTCCCTGCCGCGTGTGACTCTGTATCCGGCACTTGGCCCACAGCGCCTCCCAGCCTTGCAGCAGCTATAGCAGTGTGTTAGTAGATCTCCTACAACGACACACTGCGGATCACGGAGCTTATGGGATCTGCTCAAGGCCCCCCGGTTAAGAGGTGCTGGAGCCCACAGGGGAGCCCCAGCCTGGGCCCGTGCCCTGTACCGGCCGCCCCCGCAAGTTCCCTCCAGAAGCAAGGCCAGAGCCAGTGGCAAAGGGAGAGCTGCTGCAGGGGCGGGCCTTTCAGTCCCATGGGAACTGGGGGCGCGGGGGCGGGGGGGGGCTGGTCTGACTTCTGAGGCTTTCCGCAGTCAGACTGCGGCCTTCATCCCAGCTGCCTTTCTGTGCCTACGCCAAGGAGCTCTCTCCTTTCCAGCCCATTCGAACTGGCCTGGGTACGGTTCAGCTGAGAAGTCTCTGGGTGGTCCTTTATCTTCGCTGGCCTCATTTCCATCCTCTGAATGGGAGGGAGTGGCGAGGCAGCACAGAAGACAGTCAGGAAGTTAAATGGAACCTTCCAGGCTTACCCTGTACGACGCACCCACCCACCTGCCCTTCCTTGCCTTCCTCTGCAGGAGATTTCCCTGATGAGTCTACATCCCCAACCTATGGAATGCTTGGGCCAAATCTGCTCCTTCAAGAAGAACCTCCCCATGTCAACATTCCCACGAGCCCACTGGGCCCCCCACCCGCTGTCCAATTATCTCTGGCTTTGTGAGATGAGTTCACATTGCACCAGCATGGCCAGGAGCTCTGTGGGGCAGCACGTGGTGTTTCTACCTCCACCGCCTGTCTGCCTTGTGCCCCAGACCTGCCTGAGCATCAGGCACAAGGCAAGCCCCAGCAGGGCTGATGCAATTTTGCGGGCCTGCTGTCGGAATGTTGGGCAGGCTCTGGGCGCACCGGCAATCGGCTCTGTCGGTCTTCCTGCCCAGTGGACAGGGGCTCCTCCCGCAGCTTCTGGTCAGAGGCAGGAACCCTCAGATAGTGTTGGCTTCCCCGCCTGGGCCGGGACGCAGAGCGTTAGGTACAGTGCGGGGCTAAAGGGAACAGGATTGAAATCTGAAAATGTATGAGGGTCTCTTGGGCACATGAGGGGCCTCAGAGATGCTCATTTCGTGAGCAGAAAGGAACCCCAGTGACTGGCCTCTGTCTAGGGCATTTATGAAGAGGCATTTGCAAACCACAGAACTTGTGCCGTTGAACGGAGCTCCTAGCCCTGTCAGTCCCTTGGCCAGACTCAGTCTTATCTGCTACTAAAGTCATCTTTCCGCTTTCCATGTCACAAGCCCCGTGCTGAGGAAGGGACGTCAGTGTGCACGCATCTACTCCAGTGCCTGCTACCTTGTGGGTGCTCAGCGGGGTTCAAGGGCAGACACACCGGGAAAGTCAGCGTGCCTCTGACCCAGCTGCAGGCCACACAGCCCAGCGGCTCATCAGACCCCCTCTGATAGCACTTCCTGCCGCCAAGCCCTGCCTTCCTGGCATCTGATCTGAATTCTTCCCGTGGAAATGTAAATAGCTGTTGGTTTAGAGATATCCCAGAGCCCTCCTGTCCTCCTGTCCTCAGTTGGCTGGCAACTCCCTTTCTGACTCGATGACACTGGGCCACAGAGCAGACACCATCCCCGCCCAGTGCCCCACACCTCTTCTTGCCAGTCATCAGGGGTCTGCGGGGGCTTCCTCACCCCTCCCCCTGCAGCACTCTCGCTCCGGCACCCTCTCAGCTCTGCTCCCTGTCCTTTGACACTCACCGTGTTGGGCCCAGAAGTCACTGTGCTCACAGAGCCAGCCCAGGCGAGCGCCCCTGGCCCACTCTTCACCCGGCTAAGCCGTCCACTCCCAGCTGGCTCCCCTGCCCCTCAGACCTCTTGCGCATCCAGCTCTGAAGTTTTCTCCTTCCTTTCTTTTTTTCTAATTACACTTTTTATTTTCAGATAATTGTAGATTCACATGCAGTTATAAGAAATAATACAGAGAGGGGCGCCTGGGTGGCTCAGTCGTTAAGCGTCTGCCTTCGGCTCAGGTCATGATCCTAGGGTCCTGGGATCGAGCCCCGCATCGGGCTCCCTGCTCCGCGGGAAGCCTGCTTCTCCCTCTCCCACTCCCCCTGCTTGTGTTCCCTCTCTCGCTGTGTCTCTCTCTGTCAAATAAATAAAATCTTTAAAAAAAAAAAAAAGAAAGAAATAATACAGAGAGTGCCTGTATCCTCTCTCCCAATGGTGACGCTTTGCAGAGCCCTAGTGCCATGCCACACCGGGACATCGGAATACTGGCAACGCAGCCAAGATACAGAAGGTTCTGTCCCCACAAGGATCCTTCCTGGTGCCCTTTTACAGCCCCCCCATCCCTTTCTTCCCCTCCCCCACCATGGACCCAGCTCAGAGGTTTTCTAAACTCCTCTCAGTTCAGACCCCAGGCTCCTCGACCCCACTCCTGGTCCCTGCCACTCTCCCTGGGCCTCAGCTTCCTCAGTCCTGCAGGGGAGCAAGCGTTGGGGTTCTCTAGAGCCCCATCACTGCCCGTGGAAGGAATGGTCATCGTCAAATTCTCTATGCTCTAGGCTCCCAGTAGTCCCCGCCCCACAGGTGGTGGGCAGAGCTCACCCTCCCACAGGGCGCTATCATCCTGTGGGAAGCAAGACTTACCCTATCAGAGGCCCCCCTTCCTTGGTTCTCCCCACTCTCTCAACCTCCGCCCGCTGAGCTGCTCACCTGCAGCTGGGGCTCAGGACCCAGGCCCCTGTTTGCTCTTCGGTAGCTACTTGAGGATTGAAGCAAAAGTTTTGGCTCGGTTATCAGGGACAGCCAAAGGCTTCTGTGCTCTCCGATGCTGCTCCTCACCCGAGGAGGGAGGCCCCTGAGCCACTTTGATGTGCAAAGAGACTTGAGTGAGCAACTAGGTCTGAGGAGAAAAGTACAAACAGATGTCCCTTTACGGAATGTAAATTGTTCCTCTTGCTGGACGTCTTGGCTCAAGGTTGCCTCCAGAGAGACCCCAGCATGGGGAATGCTGGATGGAATTCCTTGAGAAGGGAGTAGAACATACGACACAGGTGTGCTTATCAACAAAGGACTCTGGAGCCAGAAGGCAGCTGAGAGGCGGGAGGATGGCCCAGGGCACTGCAACGCTCCCCGACAGCCATGGACCCTGTGAGCTGCCCCTCCCTGACAGCTTCCTCGGGCCGTAGACTGCTCTCGGCTCAGGGCAGGGACCCCCTTGTCTTCTGCCAGAGTCCAGTTTCCAAGAGTGAGCTAGTCAAGAGCTTTCTGGGATTTCTAAGAATAAACGTGGTGGGCGTGGTCACTGCTTTCTAGATCGCTCAGTGTTTTACCGGAAACACTCTGGTTTTTTTGTGCAATCGCAGCCAACACCCACAGCCTTAATCACAGAACGTTCTGGGCTCACCCCCTTCTCTGGGCTGGGGGAGCGGAGCTCAGAGCAGAGGCTGTGCCCAGAGCAGCATGGCAGATCTGGGCCCGGCCTGGGCCTTTGTGTGGCAGGACCTGCCTTTCCGAGGAGAGACTCAGTGATGAGCAGCTGTGTCCGGGGCTGGCCTGGACTCCAGCGGGGCCCTCCCACATGCGGGTCACTTGTCAATGCCCAGGATGCCCTAAGAAGCTCGGCCTGGCCCTGCACTCCCTTATGTGCGGAGCCCTGAGCTCAGTGCCAGTCGTGGTGGGGGCCAAAGGACATGAAGACCCCCCCAGGCTCTCCGGGGGCTCCTTGCTACAGGGAGTTCTGCCGATGGGACAGAAGATGTGGGGAGACCGAAGCAGAGCCTGGGAGGACGGCAGGATGGGAGGGGGACAATATCCAGGGCCTCTTCCAGGATGTCTGCGGTCCCTCCGAGGACAAAACAGTGACTGAGGAAGCCACATTGTGGGGGCTGGGTGAGGAGAGACTTTCTGAGGAGGCCTGGGTCACTTTAGGTCCTGCCAGGACCTTGCAGGACCCCCACCCCGGGCCTGGCTCAGGTAGAGGCAGGACAACACAGCGGGCTGGTCCCTGTGCCCTGAGGCTCCCGGCAGCCACCACCTGGGAAGCTCCAGACTGGAAGGCAGCCTTCCATCATCCCAGGTCAAGAATGAGAGGACGCAGAGGGCGGGGCCATCGGAAAAGTCGGGGCTGCCAGCCCAGTGCAGTGGTTCCTCTCTGCCCGCCCTGGGGCCTGGGGCTGTGTCCCAGGAAGCATTTCAGGCCTTCCATGACCAGCCGAGGCAGGCAGAGGTGCAGCCAGATACCTGGGCAGGAGAGCAAAGCACTCTCTCTTTTTTTTTTAAGATTTTATTTTTAAGGAATCTCTACACCCAGCCTGGGGCTCAAACTTACAATCCCAAGATCCAGAGTCGCAGGCTCCACTGACTCAGCCACCCAGGTGCCCCGGGGGCACGGCACACTCGATGCCTTCCTGACTTGGCTGAGCCCAGGCCTGAGAGCATCCTCTGACAGAGCCCCACGAATGCCTCAGCCTACTTCACTCCTTCCCTAGATCTCCTGGTGCCAGGCCCTGGGCTGGGCTCTCGGGGAGACAGAAAGGCAGTCCGGCAGCCCCGTGGGACGTGAGAGTGAAAATAAATCAGTGACTCTAGGTAGGCCAGTCGCAAATGCCATGAGAGATCAGGAGGATGGAGTTGGATGTGGACCCTGAAAAACTGAATTTGAATATCGTGAAGACAACAACAGCAAGGAATAAGCAAAGGCCCTGAGGCTGGCACTTCGGGGGGCGGGCGGTGCTGGCGTATGGGGTCAGCAGTGACTGTGGAAGGAGAAGCCAGCTGGAGGCTGGAGGCAGCTGAAAAAGACCCGGGTGCTGGATTACAGAGTTGGAATTCATTCTCTAAGCTGCCGAAATGGTGTGAGCAGAGCTGCCTTCGGGAAGAGGCCCCTGGTGTGGGGTCTGGATGGAGCCAGGGCAGCACCAGAGTGGGGCCCCAGCCCTTTGTCTTCAGCCTGTGGCTGGAGGAGGGGGGTAGCCAGACCAAGGCCTCGACCGCCTGCTGGGCCCACCCAACTCCGCATCCACACGGGTTCCCAAGCCCCACCCCCCGCCAGCGCTGGCTGGGGAACCCCCCTCCCCCAATGCTTGCTGGGGAAGGCCCCGCTCTCTCCCAGGGAAGACACAAAGGCCCCCGTTGGAGAGCAGGGAACACCAGAAAACCAGCAAAGCTCACAGACAAGCCACTGCCGGGGCTCGGGCACTGGGAGCGCCCCCACCTCTTGCCTGCGTCCGTCTGTCTGTCTCTGGTGCACCCCCACAGCGTTGGCGCCCGATCCTTAGGGCCGGCTGAGAGCCAGCTCTGGCCACCCTGGCCTCTCCCGGCCACAGCCAGTGGCCCAGTGCCACACCAGGCCCCAGCTCTCCCTGGTAGTCCAGGTCCGGCTTTTGTTTGGGTTTTTTTTTAACTTTTTATTTTGGAACAATTTTAGATTTACAGACAAGTTGCAAAGAGAGTACAGAGAGTTCCGGTACACCATCACCCAGCTTCCTCTAATGTTAACGTCTTACATAACCGTGGAACATTTGTCACAACTAAGAAATTAACATTGGGACAATATTATTAACAAAACTATAAACTCTTCGAATTTCACCAATTATTCCTTAATAAACATGAATGGTCCTTTTCTTCCGTCCCAGGATCTGATCCAGGCTACCGCCTCGCCTTTGCTTGTCATGCTTCCTGAGTCTTCCGTCTCCGACGGTCTCTCAGTCTTTCCTTGTTTTCCATGACCTTGACAGTTTTTTTACTTTTTAAAAATTGTGGTAAACTATATACACATCCTACATAAAATGTGCCATTTTGGCTGTAAGCGTTCGGTTCAGTGGCGTCAGTTACATTCACAATGTTGTGCGACCGTCACCACTATCAGTGTCCAGAACACGTTCGTCACCCCAACAGAAACTTTGCAACCATGAAGCACTAGCCCCCCACCCCCCTCTCCCAGGTACCCCTTGAGAGGTTCTGAGGGGCCCCCCAACCCAGCCTCATGCCTAGGAAAAAGGCCTTGTTGTTCCTGACCAGAATCAGTCCTTCTAGACCCCAGAACCGCACAAAAAGGCCTGTGGGGGTTGCCCTGATGCCCATGGTGGATGCCCGTCCCTGATCCGTAGCAAATAGTGTGCTTGCAAAGGATGGAGAGGAGTCAAATACCCCCACCTGCCCCTCTTCTTCCCCGGAAACGGTCCTGCTTCGGCTCTCTAAGTAAGGCTGGGCTGCCTCCTTCCGCTGATCCACCAAGAGCCGTCTGGCTGAAGCCTGAGCTGCCTGCACTCATGTTTCTCTTCTGGGGGCCGATGCGGGGCCCTCCCAGCAGGGCACCCCACGAAAGTTTCCACTGCCCAGCAGCCCCAGAGGCTGTGCACGGGGGAAGCATCACTATTATGGCCCTGACTTTGGGGTGCCCTCCTCGGCAGGCGGGCTCCCTGGTGTAACGCCACGGCCAGGGGCGTGTTGAACATGGGCTGGCCTAAGAGCCAGATGCGTGCCAGGGCCCAGTGCCACCCAGACCACCCTCTGCCACCTTATAACACACCTAGACCATCAACGTGCCTGGCTTCCTGCCCCAGACGCGGGTGCTCAGGACCTGGCTGGCATTGCCAGACTCCTGTCTTCGGGCTCAAGCCACCTGTCCAGCCACTCATGCTCTCCCTCTCCCACCGACATGCTTGCTGCCCACCACACCTGCTGCTGGGCCATCAAGCCCTGGCTCCCGCGGTCCGGCTGGCCTTCCTCCTATTGCCTGCTTCTCCCCGGTCCCCCAGTCCCTGGTTCTAGGTGAGGGCTCCTTGGGTTAGCTGGTTAATGCTCCTAGGCCTGGCTATCAGGGGGGAGTCGCTGCCACATCTCAAGCAGCTGGGACTTGGTCAGGGGAGAGCTGGACCTGGGCCTATGCTTGCTGATCCCTGGAGCAGAGGATGTGTACCTGCTCAGCAAGGGGAGAGCCTTCTGCACCCCGGATCTCCATCTGGACCCTGGGGCCTCCTTGCAATGCTGTTCCTTGCTGCTGAGTGGGGCTGCTGGGTGGTCAGCCCCTCACGGCCCCTCTCAGTCACAGGGGGTTCTTTCACCACTGTTCACTGAAGGCTGCCCTGGCCAGACCCCAGGATGGCCAACAGGGACCCAGAGCCAGGAAAGCCGAGTGGCCCTGGGGCTGCTTCCTGGCGGGGCCTATGCCACAGACAGGGACACCAAGGGTCAGTGCCGGCCTGTCTCCCAGGAGCCTCCAAGTCCCATCTTCAGAGAGATCCCGGGCAGCCTCGGCTTTCAGGCCACAGTACCCGGTTCCTGGCCTGCCGGACCCTCACCCTGAGATGATGATTCAGGGTTCAGAGAGCAAGTTTTAGAATCAGCAACTGCTTATTTGCTGCGTGATCTGGGGCCAGTGACCTAACTTCCCTGACACTGAGTTTCCTCCTTGGCAAGAGGGAGATAAAGATTCCTATCAGCGTGGGGACCAGCGGGCTTGGTTGTAGAAGATTCTTCCTTCCCTTCTTCTTAAAAAAAAAAAAAGTAACTGCAAACTTCTTACTAGTCTATTCAAAGCCTGTTTCTATCAGAACTTAATTTCACTTTCGCAGTACAGTGACCAACTCATCCCAGTTTGCCTAGAACTGGTGTTAGCACTGAAAGTCCTATGTCTTGGGAAGCGTCTCGGCCCGAAAGCAGGACCGTAGGTCACCGGATTTCCCAGCACCCTCACCCACCGAGAAAGCCCAGATCATTCACACCCCCCAAGATGGCCATCCCTCCTGACCGCCAGCCCTCATGAATGCTGCTCCCTTCACCTGGAAAGCCCGTCCTCATCTTTGCCAGTTGAAAATCAGTGCGGAGTTCAAGGCCACCTCCTCCATGAGGGCTTCCCAATGCCCACATGGGAGTCACGAGCCCCCACTCATTCCCCAGGGCTTCCTGTGTGGCCCCACCACCGCTCTGGCTACCTCCCTGTCCTCACAAGGCGGGCACAGCTGGTGCTACCCGCCCCCCACAGCAGGTGCTCAGGAAATGTGCTACCCAGCGCTACAGCCTCTTCCAGCTGGGGTCGCGGCCTCGCCAACCGCAAGTCTTGGCCCTGGCAGATGCACTCAGTAGAACCAGCCTCAGAGTGGCTCAGGTGAGGGCACAGCCAGGATGGGCCACACCCGGGGCGAGGGGACTGCCCTCCCAGGTGGACTGCACCATGTCCTGACCCTACCCCCAAGGCTAAGAGCCCTGGAGCAGGGCCGACCTCCTCTCAACCACCTGCAGGCCATCCCTGCCTTACTCAGAGAGCGTTAGCAAGCTTCTGTTGAATAAGTGCTCTGGAGGGATGTGTGGCCATCTCTTAGGGGCCCGGGGCCATCGAGGCTTTCCTAGGGGAGCGAGTGAATGGAGAGAAGGAGGGAGCTGGGTGAGGGCTCTGGGGAGAAACATCCCGGACACCACGCAGGATGCAGACCCCTGGGGGGAATGGCAGCAGAAGAGGTTCCAGGGGAATGTTTGGGCCTTGCTCAATCAGGAGGTCCACAGGGTCCCCGGAGGGTGCTCACCCCTCCCGCCCAGAGTGCTGCGAACAGCACTGGCTAAGCGTTCTTCCAAAAGCAATCGGTTTGGAGTGGGTGGCAGAAATCTGAGCATTCTACTCAAACCCCAGAGCAGCCAGCCAGAGGCTAGGGATGGGTCTGGGATGATCCTAAAACAACAGTTGGGCTTTGGTGGGGGGGTGGGTGTGAAAGGAGCAGGTGCATGAGGGGAGCTCCTGTCCCAAGCCAGAAGGGCAGCCCGGCAGGTCAGGGAGTGGTGGATGAGGCCAGCCTGGCACTGAGGGGAGCCGGGCAGGAGGACAAGGTAGGGCAGGGCAGAGGGGGCTGACCTGATGGAACCCAGGGACCCCTGCTCCCTTTGGGGAGATAGCCTTCACCACACGCCTCCGCACCTGGCGGGGCAAACGATGGAGGCTTCTGGCAGCCCGCAGAGAACAGGGCATGGTAACCTGGGCATGGACATCCCTCACTGATGAAGTTTGAATGGAAAAGGCCACAGGGCTGGGGGGAGCACGGACCCCTGAGCGTGCAAAAGTAAGGGCCACTGAGGGCGATGGAGGCAGTGGGCGGGCTCAGCCCCTCGAGGGCAGCAGCTACGTGGGCTTTTGGTTCTTTGCAGGCACTGTACCATGCACTTCACTTGCATGATTCATTCGACAGACGTTTACCGGAGGCCAGCTAGGCACCGGGGATGCGGCGGTCACTGCTGTCGACGGGACCGCTCTGAGCTCTCACTTGGGTCTCCCCGCCGTCACACGGGCCGGATGAAGGAATGGGAGCTCAGACAGCTGGCTGGGCCCAGGGACCCACAGCCAGGACATGCAGAGAGACTCCTTCCTGCCCCTGATGCCACCTGACTGGGCCTCCGCCTCCCACCCTCCAGGGCCTGTCAACCCCCGACCCAGCTTCCAAGGCTCCCGGGACCCTCCTCTGAACTCCGATGATGTCAGGGCCCATGGTAGGCCATTTCCCTGCAGTTTCTGGGGACATGTGAATTGCAGCAAAACCATGGCCCAGAGACACCCCCCCGCCCTGCCCACCGGCGCACCACCCTCACAGTAGCCAACCCGGACTCCCAGCCCGGCTGCTCTTGGAGGCTGTTGTCATGGGTTTTCTGTGGGTGTGTGGGAGCTGGGGAAAGTATTACACTTTCTCCAGGGCATTTGTTGAAGGCAGAAGACCTATTCTACAGAGGGAGAGAGACCCCGAAGCCAGAAAGAGAACCTAATTCATCAGCATCACACAGTAGGCCGTGCAGACGCCAGAGCCTGGGGCCCCTGCTCCCAGTCCAGTGCTCTCTGCAGGACACAGGCAACCGGCCAGGTGGGCCTGTGCCCGACTCCTTTCTTTCGTTCCAGCCCCTCGGGGACTCTGCAGGCCTGAAGGGCTTCGGGTTCTATCAACAAGGGCTCGTTCTCAGAGCTCTCTGCAAAGGGAATAACCCTGAGAAGGACTATCAGGTGGGGGGCCAGGCGGACTCCAGGCTCTAGCTTGGATGAGCTCTCGGGTCCCCCTCAGGTTGGCACGGGGGCGGGGGAGGGGCAGTCCCCAAGCATTCCCCCTGGGGCATGCCTGCGTCCACCCTAACAGCCCCAGAGAAAAGGCCCCTCCCCCCTTCTCCCTCTTCCCACCACTCAGAAATAAAAGGAAAAAACCCTCTCATTGGCATTCATCTGAAAACAGTTCTATTTTCTGCTCTTTTCCTGTTCAGAATAAACAGCAATATGAAATTTGAACAGAAGGATGGGAGTGATTTCCACGTGGGCCCCTTACTTGGTGAGATAAGAAATAATTAATCGCCTGGGTCCTATGAAGGGCTTGTCCTGGAGCAGAACCTGTCTCCTTTCTCAAAGAAACATGGGCCCTGGAGATGTCCCGAGAGCCCCTGTGTCTGTTGTTGGTGCCGAGTCACGGGAATTGGGTCCTCGCTGTCCTCACGGCCTGGCAGGCTCTAGCTGGGCAGAGGGCAGGGCCTGTCAGGGGGCAGGGGCTCCCAGGATTTCCACAGCACAGCTGTCCTCATCTGCCTTCCAGTTCTCCTCTGAATCCGGGGTCTGGCCTGCTCCCTGGGAGCATAACGGTCTCCTGCTGCGCAGGGCCCTCACTAGGTAAGAGCGTCCCTTCATCCTCGCACCTACTGTCCTGCCAACCCCTACACTCCTCTCACGACCAGAGAGCTCTTCCTAAAAACACGCATTTTATCAAGTCTCCTCCCTACTAATAGCCCTCAAGACAAAGTGCAGACTCCTTAACATGGCTTAAGAGGCACTCCATGATGTGGGCCCTGTTTAGCTTCTTCCGTCAACTCTAGCTCTCCACATTTGGCTTTTAGGCCACAGTGACTTTGCACAGCTGTTCCCTCTGCCTGGACTGCCTTTTCACGCCTCTCCCATGAGCTGTCCCTGCACCGGGGATGCTTGTGCCCTTCTCAGGCCCTGCACCTAACGCAGTAGATGGCCTGTTTTTACACTAAGACATGGCAGCTTCTCACAAATGTTCTATTTGTGACACATGGACGCTTCACGGTTATATTACAAGAGCAATGTCTTTCTGTGGCCTACAACTCTGGGCTTCTTTAAAGGAAAGGACATGTATGCCACTCTGGGTCCCTAGCACCTAACACAATACCTGGAACAGAGTAGGCACTCAGTAACTGCTTGCTGATTGAAAAAAATAAGAGAGGGCGCCTGGGTGGCTCAGTCGTTGAGCGGCTGCCTTCGGCTCAGGTCATGATCCCAGGGTCCTGGCATCGAGCCCGCATCGGGCTCCCTGCTCAGCGGGGAGCCTGCTTCTCCCTCTCCCACTCCCCCTGCTTGTGTTCCTGCTCTCGCTGTCTCTGTCTCTGTCAAATAAATAAATAAAATCTTTAAAAAAGAAAAGAAAAAGAAAAAAATAAGAGAATGAATGAACAAGAGAGCAGGTGCTCAGGAAATGCCTGCCTATTGAAAGACTAAAAGAATGAATGGACAAAAGTCCTGCATGCCTGAAACATCAGTCCCTTACCTCCTTCCCTTGTCAAAGCTAGATTCATGAGCAGGATGGGTTCCGTTTCTTAAGAAACACTGAAGTATCGCTCGAATGTAAAGGGGACAGAGAAAAAGTATATTCAGTAGGACTCTTCTAAAGAATAAAACTGCATGTGGTTAGAAGGAATACCAATGAGCTATGTCACAGAAAATGGCTGTTCATTTGTCTTCTAAGGATGCAGAGCCATTTAATTGGAAGGGTTTTGACTTGCTAAGTGGAGTTTGTAGGTTCAGAGTCAGGGTGCTCAAGATCACGGAGGAGACCCTGAACCCTGTCCTCCCTTCCCCCACACCACATTCAGACTGTCAAACCAAGACACCCATGCCTTCATCCAGCCCTGCCCCCAGCAAACCCCACCAGGCCTCTCAGGTCACCTCCTCCAGGAAGCCTTCCCTGATGCCTGGATGGAAATGTTTGAGTCTCCTTCCCAGATCTCCCTCTGGCTCTTAGGCCAGGTTGTGGGTGCCCCATGCCTCTGCTGGGCCTCACGCTGCTGGAGGGCGGAGCTGTCTCCTTCACCTCTGGGCCTGCAGAGGAACATAGCCCAGGCCTGATGTCAGAGGAACTACTATACATACCCTCTGTAGAAGGCTTAATCGTGTCATGTTTATAAAAAAGTGTTCCATTGGTAAGTAAATATGGGAGGTGCTGGTTTAAGTCAGACTAAATTGGTGCCTTTAAAGGGGGACTTCTCAGAGCATGTGCCGACATGCATTGTGGGTCTCTAAGAGTGGACCAAGATAGGCAGCCTTTCTCAAACGTATTTGACTATACGGAACCCCTGGTTCAAGCGATGCCTTCTTCCATGGAACCCACTTTGGGAAACAGTAATGAATACTGCCAGATCTAGATATACTTTCACAGCCCCCAAATTGTGTAGAGGAGGAAGTAAGCCCCAGAGACGTACTAGCAGAGTCAGGACAGAACCCAGCATCCTTCTCATCTCATCTGGACCTCCAAAGCATTACCCCTGCGGGGGGGGGGGGGGGGGGGGGGGGGGACAGGGAATGAGTCATCAGCTTCAGGCCAAGGGGATCAAGGCAACAACGTGACCTTGAAAAAGTCTGGGCTCAGCTCATCCTGCCTGGCCCCTGGTGTCCCCTAGGCAAAGCCAGAGCTGCAATCTGAATCCTGGACCCAGTTGGGTGCCCACTTAGGGGGCTTCAGGGGCTGGAGTGCACGCAGCCTTCAAGAGCCTACTGGTCTTATATTATAGGATGGGGGCAGGAAAATAAATGCTGATCAGGCCTTTGCCTTGGCCATCCCAGAAGAGCTAGGAGGGGCCTCGGCCGTCTTGGAGCTCTCTTCCTCTCTGGGGACCTTCAGAAGCTCACAGGGGTACACTGTTCTTGAATAATATGGCTTTCCACAGCATCCTGACACCTCTCAGCTTCCCGCCGGCCCCCACCAGGAAAGTCTCCAGAGCCCGTTCTAGGAAGCCCCATGAGGCAGGAGGCACGGGCCATCTGGGCCACCCAAACACCCAACAGCAGAGAGTGGTCGAGCCAATCTGAGGCCAATGCCATGGAATCCTGGGTAACAAGAGGTGGGGTGGGGGGCAGCAGGGAAGAGGCAGCCCCCCACCAGGGAGCAGGGTGCGGTGGTTAAGCGCACCGGTTCTAGCGGACACTTTTGGACGGTGTGGCTAGGGGCGAATTCTAGACCTTTACGTGCCTCTGTTTCCACATGGGTGCAGTGGGGGTGAGGATGGTAATACCTACTTCACAGAGCTGTTAGGAGGATTAAGTGGATTAATCCCTTAGACCAGCCTCCGAGATGCTCTAAGTGCCCAGCGGGTAGGACTTCCCGTTATCATGGAGCAGCCTGAGGGCTGGGCCAGGTCCCCGTCCTGTGTGACCCGTACGCTTGTCCAACCCTTGGTCAGTGTTCTTAGCTAGAAAGGGGGCTGATGAGGTGCCTGTAGAGTAATCGTGGGGTCGAAGTGAGCTAGTTTCCGTAAAGTACTTGAAACTCGGCCTGCTACATAGTCAGTGCTCCAGCATGTTAACTATTTTATCAGGGATGGAAAGTAATAGGAAATTAAAAAATCAGGATGCACACTGGCCTGGGTATGGTTTGCGGGGCTACGTGAGCCAATTCCATCAGCCTCCCCTGGTTAAGGGGGGGGGCCGTGCAGAGCACCCCCACGGGCCTGGAGCCTTTGTCCTCACAAGGCACAGGTCCCATGATGCTCTTCTTACTGAGGGTGAGCTTCCTGGCCATCTGCCACCTCCTCAGAGAGTGGGGAGGTCTCCCTTTTAAAAGACGCCACACCAAAATCCCAGGGGTGTCAACATGGACCCCAAAGTCCCTTCACCATGCTCCCCAGGGTGCTCAGGAGTACGAGCAGGATTCTTGGTTTTCTGCGATGTCTCAGAGTTCCCGGAGAGGATCCAAAGAAGCCCCAGACCAATCAGTTCTCGACCTTACAACGCGTCTATGTGAGTTCGGCTCTTCTAGGCCAGGCTTCCATAAGGATCAGAAGTCAGGTTTAGAAGAGTGTAGTCAGAGGTCATGTGTGTCCGTTCTTTTTCTGTAAAGTTTTGAAGTAAATGACAACACACACACTCAACTTTAAGATCTCTGATTTTCTCAGTCCCCAGGGGAGTGCGCAGCCTGACAGAAAGCCTCCTCTCTTTAGATGGTATCTTTAAGGATTTGACATTTAGCAGAGGCTTTTATGAGCACATTCATTAGTAATTTTTCAAAGCAACCCCACGAGATGGGTCAGGGGCTTCTTCTCTTTTAGCAGAAGGAAAGCTGGAGAAACCCACAGGATTCTGACACGGTTTCAATGCATAGAGAGATCTATGAATACAAGCAGGTACATATCACTCAAGCTGTACTTCTCCCCAGTCATGGTGTGAGGAGGGGGGAGAAGATATTATTAAAACAAGCGCTTTTTTGAAAATTTACCGTGTGCCAGCATCTATTCCGATCATTTCATAAACATAGCTCATGTGATTCTCAAGGAAACTATAAGAGGTAGATATGATTACTGATTTTTAACCAAATGAGGAAAACAAGCCTCAGAAAGGTTAAGTGACTGGCCTGAGGTCACATAGCAAGCAGGTGACAGAGTTGGGCTTTTCTGGCTCTGAAGACCAGGCCTTATCCATTACATGGTCCTGCTTTCTCATGAAATGGAATCCATATAGAAGCCCTATGCTTCATTTGAACAAATAACAATGACCATCCTGGCTCTGGGCTTAAGAGAGCAGGAAGTTCTCCGTTAACAAGGGTCAGCCCCTAAGAGTCTCCCGTGATATTCCTCCAGGGAAAGAGAATGGCGGCTGAGGCCAGGCGGATCTGGATCCACACTCCAGTTCTGCCCCTTACTAACTGTGTCCTCTCAAGGGGCTCCCAGGGGCCTCTCCCCGGCCCGCATCCCTGGCAGAGTATTTGGATAGTCCCCTGGGCCTCGTGTTGCCATCTGCTGGGTAACATGGTGCCTAGATGCACCCTGCAGAGCCTTCCTGAATCTGGCTCCCACCACACTTCCTCTGTGAGGAGGGGGCGCCCATCAGCCTCCGTGAGCCCTGTGGTTACCAGGGCCGGGGGATTGGAACGGAGATATTAACGTGGAGTAGGGTTACTGAGGGCAGCCAAAGTCTGACAGGTCAGAACGCCTTCATTTAAACAGACTGATGTCCTGACACACAGGTGCCTGGTGGGAGCCAAGAGCCCTCTCTCCTGCCGAGTCCTCAGCCCCGGCGCCCACCCCACACTGGGGAAGGAGGGGTCCAGGAGCCGGTACCCCAGACTCATCCGAGGTCACACAGAGAGGCTGCAGGGCAACGGGGAAACAAAGCTCCCCATGTCCTAAGGTCCCCTGAGCCCCGTCTTCTATATGGAGAACGTGTGTTTTGTCCTGTGGAAAGTCCCCAAGTGGATGAGCTCACAATTGATTCTAGGTGCCCTCCTGTGCTAACTCTGTAACTCTGGCTGTGTTTCCCCTATTTCCATTCCCGTGATCCATCCCTTGCCTCTTCCGGATCGGAAAGTGACCTCCAGGGCCTCCTCGGGATGTGATTGTGCCCCCCATCCCCTGCCCCCAGATCTGGGGCTGCTCCTTCCTGGGGAGGAGTCAGCCGATGGCCCATTGTCAACCTCCTGAGTCCTCCCCCCTCTGCTGGCTTTCCTGTCCCACCACCAGCCTCCCTGGGGGCTCATTGAAACTGAAGACAACGGTCTCAGATAAAGAACCACTGGCCTCCTCCCCTTGTGGCTAAAATTATCTGAAACTGACTGGGGTGTTGCTGACGTCAGCCTGCCCCCCAGCCCTCCTCCTGCCCTGGTGCATCTGAACATCCCTCTGGGAGCCTATGACAGCCCCCCATTCAGGCCCACGTGCCCGCCCAGAATGAGGCGGGTTCCTTCTAGAAGAGCTACCTGCTGCTTCTGGCCCCACATCACATACCCACAGGGTGTGGGATCCCGGGTAACTAGCGTGTCTCTGGGGAGGAGTAGAAGCTTGGACCCCTTCACTGGGGCCACCACTGCCTTTGCCAGGGCCCCTGCCACCCCGAGCCTCCACCCTGGCGACACACAGCCAGTCTCCATGCCTCCCGCCCATCCTGACTGCTGCCCCGTATCTCCAGGCCTGTTTCCTCCTCACTCGTGGAAGATTCTCAATTGCTTGCATTCTTGCTGTTGGATAGACCCTAGTTGCTGTATTATTCCACTGCATCCAGAATGCTCTGAGGAAGGAATGTCATAGACCATTTTCCCCTCTAGGAGGGGATGTGCTCGGGGTTAGGTCCACAACAGAAATATTTGGTGAGTGTGTGGGTTGAGAGCCAGGAAGTGCCCCTGTATGTTTGTCCTGCAGCAGATAGTCCAGGAGAACACCTAGCACAGGTACCGGGAAAGACCAGTGACCACATCTTGCAGGGCACAAAACCCCTCAGCCACATCATCCCTCAGAGGCTTCTCAAAGCTCCCAGGAGGCAGGCAAGGCAGGAATTATGGCCAATTTATAAAAGCGAGGGACCTGGGGCCCAGGCCAGGGAAGTGGCTGGCTCCACTTACATGGGCCCAGAACTGACTCCCAGGCCCCTGACCTCCAGCTGAAGGCTCTTGGCCTCGGCTGGCCCAGCTCACAGAAGTCAGCCTAGGATGGGAGCAGAGTGAAGGACACAGAACCAGCGCCCCCGGGCCCCCTCCCTGGACAGTTCTCCCTGCTTTGGGCCTGCCTTTCCCTTCTGTCCACCAATGACCACTCCTGGGCTGTATTTCCCCTGAGCTGAGTAGCGAGGAGATTTTGCTTTGTGGTATCAGGGAGGACTGGGTTGGAACCCCGGGTTCTGTCAGGGATGGTCACAGTTTACACCTGTTGTCCTGGTATAACAATACCGCAGAGCTCCTTTTTCCTCTAAAAATGCCCCAGGTAGGACCATACACTGCGTGTCACCTTACTAAGGCCAAAAGCACAGCACACAGGCAGCGGTGGGCGAACTGCTTTGGGACCCATCTAATTCTGTGATTAGAGAGGACAGAGAAAAAAGGGTCCCCTTGAGGACCCTGCTGCAGGGGCCTGGCTGTATCTGCACAGAGATTCTGCAGCCCTAGGAGGAAGCCCTGGCTGTGTCCAGAGGTGCTTGGCAAGACAAAAGCACTGGGAAAGAAAAGCAGACTGAACCTGCTGAGCCAGGACCAGCATCTGGAGGCAGAAGACACCTGGGAGCAGGGCCACCACCTTGCAAACCTCCAGAGGGTCCCGTTCGCATCGCAGTCTCAGTGAATGGTGCCCCTGGAATTGTCCAATACCCAGCCTGACCAGCTGTACAGAGCAGACTGCCTAAAGGGCACACTGAAAGGCAGGATTTGGTGAGCTGAGGCTAGATCGAGTTCAAGGGCAAGGATAAGTGGGGAGCAGAGAAGCTACAAACACAGGAGCTGAGTACAGCTTCATGGAGTGGATTCACTCTCAATCAGGGGAGGATCCCTGAAATCCATTTACTCAGGTCAGCTCAGCAAGCATTGAGCAATTACTATAACCGAACCAAATGAGAGTCCTTCTCCCTGATGCACAGCAAGACCTCAACAACTGACACCAAGCTTTTGCAGTGAAGAAAGCCAGGCTGTTTACTGGTGTGGGCTACCCAGGAGAACAGAGAGCTAATGCTCCAAAGTTCCCAACTCCCCGATGGTTTACAAGCACAGGTTTTTATCGTTTTTATTTAAATTTAATTAATTAACATATAATGTATTATTAGTTTCAGAGGTAGAGGTCAATGACTCATCAGTCTTATATAACACCCAGTGCTCATCACATCACGTGCCCTCCTTAATGTCCATCCACCAGTTACCCCATCCCCCACCCACCTCCCCTCCAGCAACCCTCAGTTTGTTTCATATAGTTAAGAGTCTCTTATGGTTTGTCTCCCTCTGTGATTACATCTTGTTTTATTTTTTCCTCTCTTCCCCTATGATCTTCTGTTTTGTTTCTTAAATTGCACATACGAGTGAAATATATGATGTTTGTCTTTCTCTGATTGACTTACTTTGCTTAGCATAAAACCCTCTAGTTCTATCCACGTCGTTGCAAATGGCAAGATTTCATTTTTGATGGCTGAGTAATATTCCTGTGTGTGTGTGTGTGTGTGTGTGTGTGTGTGTGTGTGTGTGTGTGTACTGCATCTTCTTTATCCATCCGTCGATGGACATCTGGGCTCTTTCCATAGTTTGGCTATTCCATAGTTTCCATAGTGGACATTGCTGCTATAAGCATTGGGGAGCAGATGCCCCTTCGGGTCACTACATTTGTATCTTTGGGGTAAATATCTAGTAGTGCAATTGCTGGGTCGTAGGGTAGCTCTATTTTCAACTTTTTGAGGAACCTCCATACTGTCTTCCAGAGTGGCTGCACCAGCTTGCATTCCCACCAACAGTGTAGGAAGGTTCCCCTTTCTCCGTATCCTCACCAACATCTGTCTTCTCCTGACTTGTTAATTTTAGCCATTCTGACCGGTGTGAGATGGTATCTCATTGAAGTTTTGATTTGATTTCCCTGATGCCAAGTGATGTTGAACACTTTTTCCCATGTCTGCTGGCTATCTGTATGTCCTCTTTAGAGAAATGTCTGTTCATGTCTTCTGCCCATTTCTTGATTGGATTCTTTGTTCTTTGGGTGTTGAGTCTGATAAGTTCTTTATCGATTTTGGGTACTAGCCCTTTATCTGATATGTCATTTGCAAATATCTTCTCCCATTCTGTCGGTTGTCTTTTGGTTTTGTTGACCATTTCCTTTGCTGTGCAAAAGCTTTTTATCCTGATGAAGTCCCAATAGTGCATTTTTGCCTTAATTTCCCTTGCCTCTGGAGACGTGTCTAGCAAGAAGCTGCTGAAGCTGAGGTCACAGAGGTCGTTCTGGTGTTCTCTAGGATTTTGATTGATTCCTGCTTCACATTTAGGTCTTCCATCAAGCAGGGGTTTTTAAAGGGTGAAGATTCAGGGTAAGCGTCTCAGGGTCTTGGATCACGCTGACTGATCGGGTACTGGGGCAGCGGTATTATCTCCTTTCTTAACCATCTTGTCCCTTCTGTCATCTCCCTGCCTGGTTTCCGTGTGTGATCATAGTGAGGAAGTCGTTCTGCCCTGAGGCCCGGAACTGCGTAACCTTCTCAGCTGATTGCATTAGCGATGTCCCCTCTGGAGAAGGAAGGCAGAAGTTGTACATCCTGTGACTCTTACAAAGCTGCAAACCATTAGTATGAATTTTTTCTTGCAAACATGGCGCCTTGCGTTTGTCCTCTCAGGCAGAACAACATCCCACAGACTGTTCAGGAGGCAAGTTTATGTTATTTCCTGAGTTTTACAGCTTTGTTTAACAGTAACTCAGGGCTGTGTGACTCTGGTCAGAGGAAGCTAGGAGCCATCTGTCTAAATTGTAGGGACTGTGGGGGTTTGCATCCCTGGGTTCATTCCTGGGTGCTGACCCAGGCAATGACTGAGGGCGTCACGCTGGGCAGAGGGGGCTCAAGAATTTGCAAGGTGGGACAGGAGTAGAGGAGGGGCCTTGGGGAAGGCCTGTCCAGGCAGCTCGTTGTGGCTTCATGGACAGAGAGCTATGCTCGCCCCACCTGAGAGATGGGGGGTGTAGACACACAGCCTGGCATCTCAGGTAAAGAGCCAGGCCTCTCAGAGCGGGGTCAGCATCAGGGATCCCCAGGGGCCAGGAATCTGGCATGGCCCGGGGCCAGATGCTAAAGTGCCTGGCATTCCAGGCTCAGGAGTTTGGACTTGATTCTGGAAGCAGTGAGAAGCCACAGGATGTTCTTGAGCAAAGGAAGTTACTCAGTCAGATTTCTTAATAACCTGAGGGCACCAGATGGCGGGCCAGTGATCCCTCCCCTGCACCTCGGTCAGGGAGAGTGGGGCTCACACCAGAAATAGCCTGAGTCATGGGCAGCACAAAAGCATGTAGGGGCCAGAAAGAGAGAGCACTTGGCCTGGGCTAGGCCCACTCCATCTGTGGGAATCACTCTGTCCCTGCAGAGAGCAGCTTCCCAAATAAGGTGGCTCAAGGCCACTTGGATGTGCTACCTAGGGCTGGGGTCAAACGGGTGCAGCTAGTCTGGAAGGATCTGAGAGTCCTTATGAACGTTTCCACCACTGTTTGCTCCAGCAAGTAGATTTTCCATGGCCATTTTATAGCAATAAAATGCAATGCCATACATTGCAGCGTGAGTGTCCTAGAGCTGCTGTAACGAATGGCCGCAGACTGAATACCTGAAAACAGCAGAAAGGGATTCTCTCAAAGTTCTGGGGGCCTGAATTCAAAATCAAGATGTTGGGAGGGCTGCATTCCCTCCAAAGGCTCTAGGGGAAGATCCGCCCTTACCTCCTCCAGCTTCTGGTGACCCCAGGGGTTCCTCGGCTTGTGGCCACATCACTCCAAACTGGCCTCCGTTCTCACATGGCCTTCTCTCCTCCGCGTTTTCTCCTCTCCTGTCTCTTCTAAGGACACTCGTCTTTGAGTTGAGAGCCCACCTGGATAATCCATGACGATCTCATCTCCAGCCATAACTTAATTGCATCTCCAAAGACCCTTTTCTTAAGTAAGGTCACAGTCACGGGTTCTAGGGCTTAGGATGGGGCATGTCTTCTTGGGAGCCACCATTCAACCTATTATACACAGTCTGGAATCAGACAGAGCCAGGAGGAAATCCTGTGTTAACTACTTACTAGCTAAGCTGGTCTTGGGCAAGGTTGGTAATCTCCCAGAACCTCATTTCTTTATCTCTAAATAGGAATAATATCTGGACTCCTGGATGACTCAGTCAGTTAAGTGTCTGCCTTCGGCTCAGGTCATGATCCCAGGGTCCTGGGATCAAGTCCCACATCAGGCTCCCTACTCAGCGGGGAAGCCTGCTTCTCCGTCTGCCACTCCCCCTGCTCGTGTTCATGCTCTCTCTCGAACGCGCGCACACACACCCTCTCTCTCTAGCAAATAAATAAAATCTTAAACAAATAAAATTTAAAAAAATAAAATAAGAATAATATCTATTCGTAGGGTTGTTATGAGAATTACATGAGGTGGTAGTTGCTTGGCACACGGTACGTCGTAAATGGCATCGATTACAATGGTGACTCAGGAAGTGAAGGGATCCGTCCCAGGTCACACAGCTACTTGGGTGGCAGAGCCGGAACTGAAGCTCTAGTCCATATTACACCAAAGGCCACCCTCTTGCCATACCCTGTCCTCTGATGACCTTCACTATAGTTTCGACCTCGCTCTGTTGGCTCATTCCTCATTGACGTCTCATTGACATCTATCCCAGACACCGTGGGCCCCTTGGCCCGAAGGTGAACAGTATCCCAAAGTGGAGTGAATAGCCAACCACTGGCCCCAGGGAGCGAGATCAGGATCAGAACTTGGCCTTGAGTTATTCCACTGACAACAGAGGAACTCAGCCTTGGCCTCACCCTGGATAAGAAGCAGCAGGTCACAGCATCCCTGTGAGGGGCTGCTGACCATTCACCATGGGGCAGCCGTGAGAGGGTGGGCTCTGTCCACATGCTGTGTCACCACGGCTTGCCTCTTCCTGGGGGGTAGGAAGAGTGCCCCATTCAGGGTTGAACTCCCTCACAGTAAGGAAACAAGGCTTCCTCTGCATCTAGGGAAGCAGCCTCTCTAAGGAGGAGAGGACCCCACTGGCCCCAGTGAAAGAACTGGTGCCAGCAAAATAAAGGCAGGATTAATCCCTCCTTCCCGGAGCGCTTTGAAACCTGATCTCCCCTCCCCCCAAAAAGACACGTCTGACTTTGATCTTTCAAGCCACTGCCACTCAGATTTCCCCTGCCGGCTGCCTTGTGGGGTCCCCGCCAGCTTTCACGGGGAGGCTGTTCTTATTAGTGCAGTTGCTACTTACAGCAACACTGAGCTTGGTTCCAGAATCGGGGAGGAAGACGTGGGCCTGGGCTTCTGTCTTGGGTGGGGTAAAACCAAATAGGTTCCAGGTCCTGGCGACGCCTGGGGCTGCTATTCCCGGGGGAGGCCCTGAGCTCCTGGCTCCCCCAGGACTTGCCCGCTCCCCGCTGGGTCCCCAGGAATCTCATCAAGGAACAAAGTTATCATCCAAAAAGGGAAGCTAGTGGAAGAAGCAGGGAGCAGAAAGGACAGGAGCATCTCCTTCCTGGTAAAACACAGAAAGGTTCTGGCAGCAGAAAGAAGGGAAGAAAACAAAGGGGATTGAGTGGACATCATGGCAGGAACGTGGGACTCGGAAGAGGGGTCAGCAGTGGCTCTTGGCCAAGTGGTGACTCACAGGGACAGAGCCCTCCAACCACAGGGAGTGTCCAGAGCTGTGCCCTGTAGTCTAAGGGGGGTCTCAGAGACCCGGGGCTCCGGCTGAGGAAGAGGGAGCCTGTTTCCACTGGGCACTTGACAAACTCACCAGATGTCCTGTCTGCAGCCAGCACTGTTCTGGGGCCCTGCACACAGGAAGTGGCCCCAGCCCCAGCGTCTGGGCTGACCGATGGGCGTGGGTGTGCGGGCCCAATGCTAATGCGGGTCTATAGCTCTGGAAGTGGAAGGGCTTTCTTCTGGGGCTCTGCAGCCCTCCAGGGAAGGCTCCAGGCTCAGGAGCACAGGAAGGGAAGGCTGGGGCAAGAAGGCATCACCAACTCTGTGCACGCCCCAGTGTCCAGAGCCATTTTTCTCCTTCATTCTCTTCCTCTTTGCTTTCTATCCTGGCCATGTCCAAACTCAACAGATTCGATGGCCCAAGAATGGGGACAGCTCCTCCCCTGGGGCTTGCACACATCTGAGATCACCCCGGGGACCCTCCTGGCCAAGACAGTGTGCTTAGCTACAGCAGTCAACAAGGGGGTTCAGGCAGGGCCCCTCTCTGTGGCATCTGCTTAGATGGCCCATCATGCCAGGACCTATGAGGGACAAAGGCCAGACGGGGGCTCTTCCCCCAGGGAACTGGTAAGTCATCATTTGCCATCTGGACGGTCATAGTCTAGATTATGATCTGAGAAGTCCTTGGAGAAAGGGGACCATTGTAGATGTGCTCCTGGATAGAGGATTTAAGATTCCTTGTAAACTTGGGGTGCCTGGGTGGCTCAGTCAGTTAAGTGTCTGCCTTCTGCTCAGGTCATGATCCCGGGGTCCTGGGATCGGGCCCCATATTGGGCTCCCTGCTCAGTGGTGAGCCTGCTTCTCCCTCTGCCTCTGCCCCTCCCCCAGCTTGTGTGCTCTCTCTCACTCATTCTCTCTCAAATAAATAAATAAATAAATCTTTAAAAAAAAAAGATTCCTTATAAACTGTTGATCTCAGAAGCTTATTTCCCCCTTAAATCATTTCAGGGGCTCCCATGCACACCAGAAGAACGTCTGGACTTCTCAGTGTAGCTTATAAGACCCTGCACTTTACCTCTCCTGCTACCCCCTGCCGTTCCACAGGCTCCCTAGGCCCCAGTAGCATTGGATTAATTGCTGGGCCCCATGCAGACCAAACCTGTTGGGTGCAATGCTCCTTTGCACAGAACACCATCCTCCTTGTCTTTCTGGAAAATGTCTTTTCATCTTCTAACACAGCTCAAATCATAGCTCTTCAGTAATGTAGTAGAGGACACTCAGTGCACAGGTGAGTAGAATGAAGTATCCCTCTTAGAGCTACATTTCTCTCATGCTGTGAAACTATTAAAGGTAACGGGAAATAAATGAACCTAAGGGTGTTTAATTTTCTAAATCCCAGGTAAGCGCTCCAAACATGCACACATTCTTTTTTTCTTTTTTTTAAGATTTTATTTATTTGACAGAGAGAGACACAGCGAGAGAGGGAACACAAGCAGGGGGAGTGGGAGAGGGAGAAGCAGGCTCCCCGCTGAGCAGGGAGTGGATGTGAGGCTCCATCCCAGGACCCAGGAATCATGACCTGAGCCAAAGGCAGATGCTCAATGACTGAGCCACCCAGGTGCCCCACATGCACACATTCTAACTATACTCCACTGTCTATTAGATTGTGGAAGAGATGGTACACAGGGCACTGACGTTTGAGTTTCTCATCTTCCCAAATCATGGGGACATTGGAATAAACAACATCATAAGCCATTGCCTATGCTGTCGCTGACCCACCCCTGTAGTGGGGGCTGAAGGAGAGACCCAAATGTCTCTCCAGGGTACTGGGGTCCATTCTGGAATCCACCGGTCGGCATGCTCCAAGAAGTTGGGGACCTCCAGTGTTTGGTGTTTGGCCTTATTGGGTGCGTTGAGGGCCTAGAAGCTGGTTGGGAGGGAGTTATTAATGGTGGAGACTCCTCCTGAAGAAAACAGAAGGTCCCTCCAACTTCCTCCCCTCCAAAACCCCCTCTCCAGCTCTGCCCTGACATTTCCGCCAGGCCCATGAGCAGAGCTGCTTGTTGGCTTCCTTCTCCAGTCCTGCACAGAGCCAACAAGGGTGGATCCAGGCTGAAGCTGAAGAGGAATGAAAGGTTGTTTTCATGAAAGATGGTATTGGTTCTGTTTTTTAAAAAGAAACCCAGCTTCTGGAATGAGTCACTGTGGGGACGATCTGAGACGTGACATTTTTTTTTTCATTTCTTCTTTTCCTTCTGGAATTTCAAGGTTGAGTCTGGTGATAGAGATGGGAAAGATTTAACAAAGTAAGCTTGTAGAATGTTCCTTCTTGTTTCTCCCTCTCTTTCATTCACTCATCCCCAAGAAGCATGTGGTGCAAATGACAATTGTATGGGATCCAAGCCAGAAGATGTGAATCAAGGTCCCAGGTCAACACAACCCAGAGGCTATGGTCCTCTTGATGGCCCCTGCAGGGGTGCCAGCCCTCCCTGGAGTCTCTAGCAGGCGTCCTGCAGCCGATGCTGACCCAGCCAGGGGACAGGCAGTGAGCAGGAGGATGCGATCACCTGGCTGAGGAGGCTGGCCCGCGGCATTTGCCAGGATGTCCCTCTGAGAAGCCAGTGCACCTGCAGAGAACATTCCAACCACCTGGGGCAGGGGTATAGGGAATGAGAGAGGCCTCCTCTCCCAAGCTGTGTTTGTGGGGTTTTTTTAATATTTCCTTAAATAGTTAACAAACTTAAAGTTTTGAAAGATCCCTTATGAAAGTGTTCCCCTTTAAAATTGAAACTCTGCGGGGCGCCTGGGTGACTCAGTCATTGAGCGTCTGCCTTTGGTTTGGGTCATGGTCCCAGGGTCCTGGGATCGAGCTCCGCGTTGGGCTCCCTGCTCAGCGGGAAGCCTGCTTCTCCCTCTCCCACTCCCCCTGCTTGTGTTCCCTCTCTTGCTGTGTCTCTCTCTGTCAAATAAATAATAAATAAAAAAAAATAATAAAATAGAAACTCTGCTTAATATTATTTTCAGCTAAGAATGAGCCTCAGATCCCACCATGACCCCTTTGTCAAGGAAGGTGGGGGGAAGGCTGGGAAGGCAGAGACCCAGAGAGCTCTGGGTTGTCTACTTTTAGAATCGCAGACACCCCAGTCATTTCTGACAGACCTCTGCTTCCTGGGGAACATCTTAAAAACTAAGAAGGGCCTGTCCTCTATCTAATGCATTCAGTTAGGTTCCTATGACCCGGGGCTGCTGCGGCCTCTGTCTGCATAAACGAGCAGCGGGGAATCTCCGGGGCCTCGGGTTGACAGCAGACACACTCGGCTCTCTCAGAGATTTTGCCTGTATTGGTTCAGATCCCCACCTCCCACCTCCCCATGGCTGCCTCCTCATTCCTCTGCAGAGATAGGCTGGCATGTCTCCTGCCCTGCCCCCACCAACCCACAAACCCACAGTGCCAAGCAGACAGGAGGCGCTTAATCAATGCCTTGTAGGCTGAATCAGCCCATGCACCAGCCAGCCTGCCCGACCGCAAAGCCCCTCTGTGCGCTTAGCGGCGGGCCCATCTCCCTGGAGTCACCTGCGACTGATCAGCATTCTGCAGCTTCAAAGCCTTGTCCCTCCATCAAGTTTCAGGACCTTTGCCACCAGCAGGGCACAGAAGAAGCTGCAGGGAGCCCAGAAACCGTCAATTTCTAGAAGGGGAGGCCTCCATCTGGGGACCGCCTTGGAGGACACATGGCTTCTCATTAATTTTCAGGGCTCCGGGCAGGACAGACCTGGGACACCTTCCCACACTACCTCCCCACCCACCCAGATCCAAGTCCACTCCCAAGAGGCAGCCAGCTCTGCATGTGTCTGGGACATCTGCCCAGCTCTATCCTCTCTGACAGGGCTGTGGGGGCAGGTTTAGCCTCCCCCTCCTTGACCTTGTCATCACTGAGGGTCCGGCGTTCTCAGTGTTGCTGTTGGCTCTCATGACAGGGCACGAGAGTCACGTGGCCTGGGAGTGGGCGGAGAGCAGAGAGCATCAAAGCCTTTAGAACTGTGAGCCATGAAGAAGATTTTACCTTGCACTGAGTCGGGGTTGAAGCCCCACCCCCGCCCCACCACCATCCACCTTCCCTGCCTAATAGAGGTGCCAGGGGCAGCAAGGCCCATTAGGAGACAGGTGTCAGGGCAGGTAAGTGATGATAGGCCTTGGGGTAGGGTGGTTGGGTTGCTATAGTGAGAAGGGGCCGGGTCCAGAATATATTTAGGAGGTCAGGTTAATAGAACTTGCCGATTGATGAGAGTCAGGGAATGGGGGTGGGGAGTGGTAGTGAGTTAAATAACATCCTCCCCAAGTTCACGCCCACCCAGAAGGTCAGATTGTGACCTCATTTGGAATAAGGTCCTTGCAGATGTAATTAAGATGGCTCATACATGATTAGGATAGCCCCTAAATCTCTTCATGTTCCCAAGATGCCACAGCAGCTCTCGGCATCCCTTTCGATCAGGAGAGTAAAGGCCTCCCAGGAGCCTCTAGCGCCCTTCCCCTTTGTTCAGTGGCTAATGCCGCACCATGCGTCCACACCTCCCCGCACTCCTCCGGAGGCTAAGGAAATGAAGATCTGTCTCGTCAGCCTTGAGACCCGAATATGGCCAGGACAGGGGGGCGGGAAACACTGGGTCATCCAGCCAGCAGTCCACCACACGGACGATCATGGCTTCGAGGCTTCCTTCTGTGTATGCTGGCTACTTATTAGAATATCACCCCCCCACCCAGATTATCCCACAACCACCTTGCAAGTTAGGAAGACCAGGCACTA
Organism: Phoca vitulina; assembly: GCF_004348235.1. Taxonomy (NCBI): domain Eukaryota; kingdom Metazoa; phylum Chordata; class Mammalia; order Carnivora; family Phocidae; genus Phoca; species Phoca vitulina. Next base: position 184,291 of record NW_022589855.1, read on the forward strand.
CTCACTTCCATTTACAGGTGAGGAAACAGAGGAGGCCCAGAGCCAGAAAGGAGTTGTCCAAAGTCACAAAAAGTCCATGACTGAGCCAGCCCTCCAGCTCAGTTTCCTGGCTCCCAGCTGTGCGTACAGCATGCCCAATAAAATATCTGAACCAGATAATCCTCAAAGATGGGTCATTGTTTCTGGTATACAACCTTGAGGGGAGGCAGGCACGGTCTCCCGGGCAAGCACCTGACTGCCTTTTGAAGACCAGACAACAGAAGCTGGGGCACAGTCCTGCTCCATTCAACGGAAGGTATAGTCCAGGCATTTCCCACCGCTTGATAGGCTAATTGCTTAATTGAATTAGTGCAAATTCCTGATGTCGCTTAGAGTTGAGCTGTCTACGAAATCGGCTGACTTGGCAGGTCAGAAAGACAAAGGCAGGGAAGCAGCAAGAGAACTCGTGGAACCTCGGCCTGGGCTGCTGGAGGCCTTCGCTCGGCTTGGACCTGTGCGTGCTCTTGGGTGGCAGGGCGGGCACACGAGAGGCCAGCGGGTCCGGGCCACTCACACATGCCACCTGGCAAAGTCGAGCAAGGAGCTCAGAGGCAGGGGGTGGTGAGGGGAGCGGCTCCCGTTCAGCCCGCGTGAGCCCAGTACCCAGGATGGAAGGCGTGGGGGAGGCTCCTTTCACCCCTGTCCGGCCTCTAGCCCAGGCTCCAGCCCAGCGTCCAGCCCAGCCTCCAGCCCAGCCTGGCCAGGACAACTTCTCAGCAGTTGGGACAAGAACGGACGCAGGACAAAGGGGCCTGAAAATCTAGTCTCTAAATTTCTCCACGGAGAACAGTGTCTTGCCCTCACTCTACCAGGAACATGAAGTGGGGCCTTTCTGTTCACGGCATTTTGTAAAGACTGGCTGGTTTGCACCCAGATCAGTCATTGACTTTGGACGTGAGTTCTGGTGAAAAGAAAAATATTTGGAGGTGGATTTGCCTGAGACACTGCTTTGTGTTAACCAAGTCCTGTGTCCTAGGCACCCAGTGGGGCCACATTTCCCACCCTCCTTTGTAGTTAGGTGAGGCCCACGAAACGAACTAGTGGAATAACGTGTTTACCACTGAAATGTAGGGTTGCCTCTTCCAGCAATAAGCCCGTCCTAAGTTAACAACAGTGACACTGACATTTTGTAACCAGCTCTGTTGTGAGTGAGGCAGCATGCGAGGGGAGGCTTGAGAATGAGGTGTGGCTAGGTTCATGTGTTGACGTGGCCACTTAGGAGCTGTGTGACCTCAGGAAAGTTACTTAATTTCTCTGAACCTATTTCCGCATTTGTAAAAAGAGAATAATCTACTTGTTCACAAAGAGGTCGGAAGAACTCGGTAAGGTAGTAGATAATGACGTGCTGAGCACAGGGCCCAGCCCAAATACAAGCATATGAATCGTAAGTGCTACTATTTTAGTGAATTGAAAAGAGATTAAAAGCTTATTTAAAGGGGTGCCTGGGTGGCTCAGTTGTTAAGCGTCCGCCTTCAGCTCAGGTCATGGTCCCAGGGTCCTGGGATCGAGCCCCACATCGGGCTCCCTGCTCCGCGGGAAGCCTGCTTCTCCCTCTCCCACTCCCCCTGCTTGTGTTCCCTCTCTCGCTGTCTCTCTCTCTCTGTCAAATAAATAAATAAAATCTTTTTTAAAAAAAAGAGAGCTTATTTAAACATTTTTATCAATTTAAAATTGTATGATTTATTTCATAAATAGCATGAATAGAAATTGAGACGAAAGAAAGCAAAACAATCACTCAGTCCCCCAGGATATCCTGGACTACGACGTTACAGGCTGGGAATTCAAAATAAATTGATTTTAGAAAGAGTTCGTTCTGAGTGGTCCAGAGAGACAGAGCAGGGAGCCTGGCTTTAAGCTGGATTGAGGGCAGCATGACCCTGGCTGGCTCCTCGCCTGTGTGGTGGCACTGATGGAGGCCCCAGGGTGGGCTCTTGCAGATAGAGAGGTGTCCACTCTCTGGATTGAATCCTCCCCGTGTTGGTTTCCGAACAGCGCTGGCTGGACACCAGGAGGCCCCTTGCTGGCCACGTGACCAGCTGTCACCCTTAGTCATTCTAGCCATTCAGATAGATGTGTCACGATAGCTCATGGTATTTTAATTTGCATTTCCCTGATGGCTAGTGATGCGCTTCTTTTCCTGCTCAGTTCCCACCTCTGCATCCTCTTCTCTGCAATGTCTCTTCGCGTCTTTCATCCATTTCTAATGGGATTGTGTATGGGGCTTGCTTTTTTTTTTTAACTATTGACATTTAAGAGTTCCTTAAGCCTAAATATTAGTCTTTGGTTGTACATGTAGTTTGCCATTTTTTATCCCAGTTTGTATTTTTTTTCACTTTCTCAATAAAGTTGCTTTTTTGGTTTTTGTGTGTGTGCGTGTGTGTATGTGTGTGTGTGTGTGTGTGTGTGTGTTTTAAGATTTTATTTTTTGACAGAGAGAGACAGTGAGAGAGGGAACACAAGCAAGGGGAGTGGGAGAGGGAGAGCAGGCCTCCCGCTGAGCAGGGAGCCCGATGTGGGGCTCGATCCCAGGACCCTGGGATCATGACCTGAGCCGAAGGCAGACGCTTAACCAACTGAGCCACCCAGGTGCCCCTAGAGTTGCTTTTTTGTTTGTTTGTTTGTTTGTAGGGCAGGAGTTTTAATTTTGGTGAGGACCGCTTTACCCATCTTTCCTGTTATGGATCACTCTTTTGTTGTCAAAGTCTAAGAACTCTTTGCCTTGCCCTAGATCGCAAATATCTACTGCATTTTATTTTTCCTAAAAGTCTTATAGATTTACATGCTACCTTGAAGTCCACAGTTCATTTTGAGTTAATATTGTAGATAAGGTGTGAGTTTGAGGTTGAAGTTCAACCTGGACAGACTGCTCCAACTCTGTTTGTCAAAAAGGCTCTCTTGCATCCATTCGATCGCCTTCCCACCTTTGCCAAACAGCAGCTGTCCAGACTTATGTGTCCATATCCGGGTCCTCTATTGATTTGGGGGTTCATCCCTGGCCAATACCACACCATCTGGATCACTGTCACTATATAATAGGCCTCAGTATTGAGTAGAGCCATTGTTCCCACTTTATTTTTCTTTTTCAAGATTATTTTAGCTGTTCTGGATCTTATACATTTCCATATAAAATTTAGAATAAATTGGGGTACCTGGGTGGCTCAGTTAGTTAAGCTACTGCCTTTGGCTCAGGTCATGATCCTGGAGTCCCTGCTCAGCAGGGAGTCTGCTTCTCCCTCTGACCCTCCCCCCTCTCATGTGCTCTCTCTCATTCTCTCTCTCTCAAATAAATAAATAAAATCTTTAAAAAAATAAAAATAAAAAAAAATTTAGAATAAATTTGTGTATGTCTGCAAGAAACTTCTCTGGAAATTTCATAGAAATTGCATTTAACCGCTATAGGTGGAGGGGAGAATGACATCCTTTATACGGCTGAGTTTTTTCAATCCATAAACACAGTATGTTTCTCCATTTCTTTAGGTTCTGCTGCATTAAAAAAAAAAAGAAAAGAAAAGAAAAAAGGAGGACCTGGGTGGCTCAGTCTGTTGAGCATCTGACTCTTGATTTCCGCTCAGGTCATGATCTTAGGGTCATGAGATCAAGCCCCGCATAGGGCTCTGTGCTCGGCACAGAGTGTGCTTGTCCCTCTCCCGGCTCCTTCCCCCACTCTCTCTCTCAAATAAATAAATAAATAAAATCTTAAAAAAAAATAGGTGAAAAATAAACAGCGCCTTGTACACTGTAGGGGCACACTAAGTGTTGCTGGATGAAGTCTAGTAAGTAACATTTATTGGACCCTTCACACGTGTCAGAACCTACTCACTTACCCTCACAACAGGCCTATGAGGTAGGCACGATTATCTCCTCTATTTTACAGATGAGGGAGGTGAGGCTCAGAGAAGTTAACTTGCCTGAGACTGTGCAGCTCATAATCCAGAGAGCTGGGATGTGAACCCTGGCAAGCTGATCCACAGCCTAATGCTACATCAGTGCACTCTACTGCCTTTCGAGAAACTAAATGGACACAGAAGGAAGTTTTTTTTAAGTCACTGAAAACCTCACTATGGGGGGTAAGGACTATTAACAATTTAGTGCGCATTGTGGTATATTATGGACTGCATACTGTTACGGACTGTCTTCTGTGATCCGCTGTATACCGTATACTTTACACGTTACGTACTGTGATACACCACGGACTCTGAATACCATACACTAGTAGATACCGCGTACCGTGTGATGTATGTCCTGTATGACGCACTGTACAATGTTCTACACCGTATATCATCACGCACTGTATACGGTTGGACACTCTCTACTGTTATATGCTCTTACTGTTACATGCTGCATACTGTTATAGACTGCCTGCTAGTCACATTGTGGTTTACATCCTACTAGATGTCTCTGTAAGCACACTATGTGTGTGTCCCTATTATTTGTGTACTTTTTTACACATATATGTATATATTAGAATAGGGCACCTGGGTAGCTCATTTGGTTAAGCGGCTGCCTTTGGCTCAGGTGATGATCCTGGGGTCCTGAGATCGAGTCCTGTGTCGGGGGGCTCCCTGCTCAGCGGGGAGTCTGCTTCTCCCTCTGCCTCTTCCCCTGCTCATACTCTCTGTCTCAAATAAATAAATAAAATTTAAAAAAAAATAGAGTATACTACACACATTATTTTGTGACTCTACTATACATATTATTTTGTACATTTTTTTCCATCTTTTTCAGACTTTTTCTGTTGTTGAATATAGATCTACAGTATCCTTTTTAGCAACTATGTAGTCATCCCACTATTACTGGCATTCTTAGCTATTTCCCTACCGCCATTTAGGTTGTTTGTAACTGTGAACAAGGATAACGTTGAGTGGACTTCTTTATATTTACGTCATTGTGGGTATATTCTGGAATTGGAGCCACCGTGTAAAAGGGTGTGCACATTTTAAATTTTGCTGTCTATTGCTAAACTGCCTTCCTCGTGGGTTGAGCTGATTTCCACTTCCAGTGAGAGTGTAGGAAAGGGTCCCTTTCCCAAGAAACCAGGAGGCCTGACCAGCATCTCTCAGGGCTGTGAACTCTCATGGCCTGGTTGATGCCCCTTTTGAAAATGGCCAAGGGCTAGTGAGACAGGAGAGTGGGTGGATAGAGGGATTAATGTTTAGGGAGACAGCTTTCATAGATTTAGGGGGTGAGGGGTATGGTAATCATTGAAAAATGCTCTAGAAGTTTAGTACTTTCTGTGTAGTGGAGGAAACACTAGACCACGCTGTCCACCACCCTGCTTAACCGGCAGCTCTGGGGTGCTCACTGGGCATCCGGCATGCCCCTACCCTCTCATTCATCCACAAACCCCTGCTGAGCGGTCACCCCATGCCCTGGCCCTGCTGAGCACCGGACAATAGTCTGTTCCCTCTCTAACTCCCGGCCTCTTCCCAGTGGATGCCAGGAACCCAGGCTAAGTGGCCAGTTCTGCCCAGCGCAGCCCCAAACCAGACCTTGAACCCACTAGTAGCTCCGTGCCTGAGGCCCAGCGTCCGAAGAGCTGATTGTCCCCCGAGCCCCCAGCTTTGTGTGTCTGCAGGGAAGGACAAACCGCCTCTTTGGTTTGGAGACTCTCGGTGATGGCCAATGTCTAAATGCACCTGCTCCCTTGTCTGCGGGTGGTCACGGTGACTCCTGGGATAGTAGATGTCTTCTCCTTGGACAGCCTCCAACAGGCCCTCCGTGAAGAGTAAACAGGAGAACAATTTGAGGATTTATGGATTGTTCTTTCAGAGGGGACTTCAGATCTGGGGGCTTTTGACATTGTAGAGACTTTTAAAAGACTTTAGTCATCCTGCTCCCCACCCCTGCACCTGTGGACAATTAAGCCCCGGGAGGCAAGAACAACTCATTCTACTGACAGCTCACCTCCTTCTCCACCCAAGTGAAGTATAATTCATTTCCACTCACAGAGAATTAATGTCTAATTATTCATTAAGCCCTGGTGGCTAGCTTATTCCTGGGTGCCAAATCCTCTCCATTCTGGGCCAGTAATTTGGGCATGACCTCGCTTATAGACCTTGAGCTTCTGGCAACGATGCGGCTAACCAGGGAGATCTCTCCCAGTAGGAAGGGGACTCATCCCAGCCCTACGTCTCCTGGGGGGTGATTGGTGAGGATTGGTCCTGTATTTAGCAAGTGAGGGTGGTACCTCCCACCAAAAGGCCAGGAAGAGTCGGGTTTGGAGGGTGTTGCAGGGGGGAGCCTGGGCAGGTTCGAATTCGGGGGCCCACACCAGTGTGGGGAGGCCAGAAAGGGCCATTTGCCCAGTCCCCTCACGGTTCAGTGGAGAAACTGAGGTCTGGGATGACAGAGGCAGGGCATTTGCCAAAGCTTAAGAGCAAGGAGACTTAGATTTTGAGAATGTAGAGGCAAGCTCTTAAATAAGGGAGCTCTAAGAGAACAGACACTTTCTCCAGAAAAATGTATATGTGCTCATACACTCCAAAATTTGCATAAATGACAAAGGATTCGGGGTCCTTGAAGTCCATCTTTGTGATCTTAGCTATGAAGTCATGATCTTTACAAAACAAAACAAAACAAAAACTTTTGAGTGACAAAAACCCACCATAAACAAAGTAAAAAGGCAAATGCAAACCTCCAAAAAATACTTGCAACTTCTATAAAAGAGGAGGTTAATATCCTAATAAGTAAGGAACTTCTAAAACTAAAGGAGAAAGCGACAAACAATCCCATTTTAAAATGGGCAGAATTAAATATATATATTTCTAAAAACTACTCCACCTTTCCCATCAGAGATGCACATTTAAACTACCCGATATACCACTTCTTACCTATTAATACGTTAGCAAAAATCTGTAAGTTTGACATCACACCCTTTGGGAGAGGCTGTGGCATTTTCAGACTTACAGGAATGAAAAATGTTACAACCCCATGGAGGGCAAGATCCAGAAAAATTCCATGTGCACTTATCCTTTGTTCCAGCAATCCCACTTAGGGACCTATTCCAAAGGTACAAAAAGACACATGCACAAAGCTCTCTTTTGCAGGATAATTTATAACAGTGAGAGACTGGAACCGATTCAGGAGGACTTGTGTCCTCCAGGCCCCTTGTGAAGTCTACTCCCAGGGGAGGGGACAGCCTTGAGGTATTGTTGTACGAGGACTGAGGACAGAGGGGAGCTGATGGAAGACTGAATCTTCCATTGCTGCCCTCCTGCCCTTTCTACTAAGTCCTTCCTTGTCCCGTCTGTAGTCTCCCACCTGGGTCACCTGGGTGTGTGTGCTCCATCCAGCTTCCTGCGACCCTACAGGTAGATCTGCCTCCTGATCTTGCCCTTACCCTGCTCAGAACCTCTCAATGTCTCCTGGGTACTCAACTTCCACAGCTCCCCCGCACGCACACCCTCTTCCAGCAACGCCTCCCTCAGGAAGAAGTCAGGTAATGCACCAGGTCCTCCTCTCAGACCTCACGGACGCCTGGCCCAGTGCCACCTCTGCACTTTTGTTCCCCTTGTCCTTCGCCTCTTCAGACACCCGCCCCCGCTGCACCTGCTCAAAACTCGCTGCAGGGGGAGGGCTGAGTGCCTGCCCCTGCCAACCGTAGCCCGCAATGTAGCGGGGGGGGCGGGGGGGCTGGACAGGAGGTTGTCTCCCAGGCCCGAAGAGGGAGAGGCCATGCTCAGACCCATGCTGGGGCTCTGCTGCCCGGCTCAGGAATGGCCCCAGAACCCACCCCCCACCCCCTGGCCAACCACAAGTTGAGCACCAAGAGGTAGCTACTCCTCTGAGCTCTCCGCTGCCTCACCCTACATTGCCCTGCCCTCTCATACCCTATCGAGCACCCAAACCTTGCTCCCGGGAGCCAGGGAGCAAGGATCATTGGTCTAGAAGCCCATAAAGTTCCAGAAGGCCAAGACAACTATTCTCATTATAAAAAACAGCATTCTGTGTGCAGAAATTGACAGACGATGTTAGCACGTTTCAGAGTAGTTCAGTGCTTCCCGAAGTGTGAGCTCCTGTCACTGGAGGAGGGAAGTGTTTGTGCCAACTGTTTGACGAGTTTCCACGGAAGCCACCAAATGCACAAAGCTGCCTGGGAGCGGGCACCACGTGGGACGCCCTCGAGTTTCCTGCTGACCCCAGAGCAGTGCTTGGCGCCCTGGCCCTGCTCTGTCTCCTGGCGGGGGGCCTGCTCTAGAACATGCTGCGGCAGCAGGCTAGGTCTGTTCCTTTTGCCAGGACATGAGCAGAGCTGGAGGGACACTTCTGCCATATTCCCCTGGAATTGCGTTCGTCTTGCCATCCTGATGAGGTAGAAAGAGAATGGGAAGTGAGGGACAGAGAGAGGAGCTCTGGGTATCTGTCTCGTGAGTGTCCCCCACCACCATGCTGCTCCAAATCTAGAATGTGCCCACTCACCCCGGAGCGGCAGCCCCTCCCCGCGCCAGCAGCGTGCTGGCATGCCACTGTGGCCATTAGCTGGACACTAAAGGGACTGTCATTCCCAGCACCGTGGGTCGCTGGTCGACAACTAGCTCCTCCACCAAAGAAGGAGACCAGGGATCAGGAATTACCAGCTGTTCTTGCTCCAGTGGATGCCAGAATGCCCCGTGGGGATTTTCAGTACTCCTCTCTAGAAATAGAAAATGGATGTTGAGAGCATTAGAGTCTCAGGGCCCATCCATTAATACAGGGTAATGTTTAAGAGCACAAACTCAGTAGTCAGACTGTGTGGCTCAAACTCCACCTTTTACATTTACATGCTGTGTGACGTTGGGCAACTGACTTAACTTCTCTGTACTTAGTTTCTTATCTGTAAAATGGGGATGCTAAGAGTACCTACCTCTTCAGGTTGTCTCAGAACAATTGACATAAGTTAATACTTAAAGTACTTAGAATGCCCAGCACACAGTAAAGATACATGTGTTAACTAGCATTGGGGAAGGGGGGGGGGGGGCAGTATAAGAGAAGTCAAGAGCACGGGCTCTGATTACTGGAATTTGGATCCTGGCTCTGTCCCCTTTTAGCTGTGTGACTTTGGGCCAGTTATTTTTTTTTCTTTTAAAATTTTTATGTATTTATCTGAGAGCGAGAACATGAGCGGGGGGGAGGGGTAGAGGGAGAGAGAGAGAGGAGAAGCAGACTCCCCGCTGAGCAGGAAGCCCAGACGTAGGGCTTGATCCCACAGGACCTGGAGATCATGACCTGAGCCGAAGGCAGACACTTAACCGACTGAGCCACCCAGGTGCCCCTGGGCCAGTTATTAAATGCTTTGTGCCTCAGTGTTCTCATCTGTAAAAGGGGGATGATACTAACTAAAAAAGGTTTAGATGAACTCATGTTTCCAAAGTGCTGGGGGCAATGCCTGGCATTCTACGAGCTATTGTTACGGTTCCATGTTGACTATTGTCATTGTCACCACTATCACTATCATTTCTCAGCTGGGATTACTGACAGTGGCTGTAGGTTGTAGCAAGTAGAGGTCCCTGATTTCCCAGGAGCCAATAGGTCGGGGCCCAGAAGACGGTGGCCTACTTTGGCCCTGGGCTTAGGGACGGGCCACACCCGGCTTGACTGGAGGGTCCTGGGTTCCCAGCAGAGCAGAAGAGGGACCTGCCCACAGCTGTGTCCTCCTCGCTGGGAAGGTGTCATCACGAAGGGTGGCGCAGAACATCACCGTCCACACCAGACTCTGGACCTCTGCAGATGTAGCTTCAAACCCTGCCTCTCACTCCGCTGCCCTGTGACCCTGGCTGAGTTGCTGAACTTCCTGACCCTGTTTCCCCATCTCCCAATGGAGGCGGGAACTCCTTCCCTATGGAGCCCTGGGAAACTCCCGGCCCACCCCCTGCTGAGCAGAAGCAGGGCCTTCTCTTCCTATCGCTGTCCCTACCTCTTAACTCCGATTTGGGGCCTGCAGAGGCTGCTGGGAGTTTGGGATTTCAGGGGGCGAACAGTCATTTCACTTCCCTTTCTCCCTCAGGATGAAAACCCGCAAGTCAGAGTCAATCAGACAAACCTAAGGAGCCATTTAACTTCCTTGATTGGGATCTCAAAATCCCAGGGAAATGCATCTATGCTATGATGTGGAGGGTCTATTTCTGATTCTGTGCTTTGTTTTCCCTTACCCCAAGGGATTTTATTTTAGACCTATTTTATTATAGACCTTTTTTCTATGCATTTGCAACCATATTCACTACTTTCCTGCGTTGGGTCCTACTATCTAGAGGATTCTCACACAATCCACTTGTGCCTGACAACGTGTCCTCAGTCCACGCGGAGCTGCTCCTGCTTTCAACGGCTGCAGATTATCCATTTGTGTGGATGGACAATTCGTGTTGCGTCTCCTCTCTTGTTAGGCATCTAGATGTTTCCGACGTCTTGCTTTTATGAAGATTTGCACTTGTGTTTCTTTGAACATGTGTAAGCATTTCGGTGAGTGCTTCCTAGGAGTAGAATTCCTAGGCCAAAGGATTGAAAGAGTCACACTTACCCCACACTCAATCTCCTTTCCCTCCTTTTTTTTTTTTTTTTTTACTCATAACATTTACTACTAATTCCAGGATAGACTTATTTGTGTATTATCTGCTTTTCCCACAAAAATAGAAGCTTCATGGGAGCAGATACCTTATCTGTCTGATTTACTGCTACATCCCCAACACCTAGAATAGTGTCTGGCTCAGAGTGGGGACTCAATAAATATTTGTTGAAGGAAGGAATGGATAAAAAGACATGTACATTTTCAATGTTGATCGGTGTTGCCAGGTTATTTTCCAAAATAATTCATACTCCACCAAGAGAGGAAGAGACTGTTCCCCACACCCTTGGCAACAGTGAACATTCAACTTTTAAAGTAACTTTTCCCATCTAATAGGGGGCAAATGCTATCTCCTCGTTTACACCATTGTTTTATCAAGCCTCCTGAGTCACGCCTGGCCTCTCACGGTGATGGAGCCAGACTGCTTCGAAGCCGTTTGTTTGCGGTAAATGTGCAGGGAGCTCGCGGAGAGCTGGGATACGCGGGCGCAGGGGACAGGGCAGCAGGGAGGGCGCGGGATGACGTCACAGCCTTCCCCCAGCAGCTGTGGCAGAATGACCAAGCTGCTCCACAACAGGAGGCAGAGAGAAAGCTGTTCCAGTCCTCCAGAGAGGGACCCCAAAGGAGCTGAAGGGCAGGGCTGGCACCCCGTCAAAGGGGACAGTGTGTGGGCAGGAGGCCGCCTGGCCCCGGCCAGGCCCCACCCTCACAGAGGGCTCAGAGGTACCAGAGTGCCCAGCCCTAACGAGCTTTGAGTCATTGACCTTCATCTTCAAAGGGTCCTTCCCAGAGACTCTGTGTGATTCCTCCCTCCCTGAGGGGCTGCTGTGACCATGAGTGTCTCAAAGCCTTTATTCTCATTCTGGGCCATCCTCCTTGACCCCTCTCTTTGTCACAGTGGCTCCCAAAGGAGGGACAGCTTCTTCAGGCTTCTGGGCTTCAAAACAGAAACACTTCTGGGGCGCCTGGGTGGCTCAGTCATTAAGCGTCTGCCTTCGGCTCAGGTCATGATCCCGCGGTCCTGAGATCGAGCCCTGCACCAGGCTCCCTGCTCCGGGAGAAGCCTGCTTCTCCCTCTCCCACTCCCCCTGCTTGTGTTCCCTCTCTTGCTGGGTCTCTCTCTGTCAAATAAATAAATAAATCTTTAAAAAAGAGAGAGAGAGACCTAAGAGATATAATGATCTAATGCAACTTGGCGATCCACTTGAGCTCTGGTTTAAGTGAACCAACCATAACAGACATTGTTGTGACCACTGCAGAAATTTGAATGTCAGACATTATCACAGACATTGTTCATTTCTATGGGTGTAACAATGATATTTTGGTTATGTAGAAAACTCTTATTTTTTAGAGATGCAGAGTGAAGTATTCAGGGTGAAATATATGTCAGTAGTTTGCTTTAAAATACATAAGCAAAATGTAGATGAAGCAAATATAGCAGACTATTAATCCTTGGTAAATCTAGGAGATAGGTATGAGGGGTCTATTATAGCATCCTCTCAATTTTGCCATATGTTAACTGTTTTCAGAATAAAAATTTTAAAATAAAAAGAAGAGAAGGGAGGGGGAGGGGGAGGGGAAAGAACAGGGCTGGAGCTGAGCACATAGAGCCCGGGGTCAGCATCTGTCACTGAGCACAGTGAGAACCCAGCCAGAGAGCCTCAGACAGCTGCATTGACCAAAAGAAGCCTCTGGATAGGGTTGCCTATTTCTCTACAAGTCATAAGTAAGCACTTGGAATTTGGAAGTGTCCTGCCACGACGGCCCTGGTTTCCAGGCCTACGGAGCTGGGATAGGGTCTCACTGACTTCCAGCAGTCAGCACTCTCCCGAGGAGAGAAGGGGACACCCCAGTGTCGGCCTCAGAGCCTTCTATCCTGAGGATCCAATGTCCTTGCATTGACAGGCTGTTCCTCGTTCGGCCTGCCCAGCAATGGCCTGCCAGGCCTCTCTGAGAGCTGCCAGCCAGCAGGAACGCATCACAGTCCACAGCTTTGACTGCCTTGTTTCCAAGAGCCCCAGCCAGGCTCATGATATAGGAGGTAGCGCCTTAAGATGTCATGCATCGATTTGAGGCAGAGAAACAGAGGACCTGGTCCAGCAGCCCCCCCAGGAAGTCGGAGCCCAGCACCATCTGCAATGTGGCCAAGCATGAGCTAACCTGTCTGTGTTTGCAAAAGTTGAGAAAGCCCAACACTTCTCAGAGGTCAGAATTGGCCTGTGTGAGCGCAGGGGAAATCATCTGCCGATCCCACTGGAGGAGCACGCTTGCCAAGCTGAGTCTTTACAGGAAAAGCTGGGGCACCCCCCACCAGACCCCAGGCTTAGAGCCTCCTGGAGAGAGGATAAGGCACACTCCCCCAACCTTTTTTTCATAGACTATTTTTTTGGAGCAGCCTTAGGTTCACAGCAAAAATGAGAGGAAGGTACAGAGATCTCATGGACCCCTGGTCCCCACACAGACACGGCCTTTCCCCCACCGCCATCAATATCCTCCACCAGCATGATCCATTGGTTACAGTCGATGACACATCAGTATCACCCCAAATCCAGGGTTTACATTAGGGGTCACTCTTGGCGGTGTACATTCTATGGGTTTGCCCAGATGTATCATGACATGTATCCACCGTTATAGTATCATACACGGAGATTTTGCTGCCCTAAAAATCCTCTGTGTTCTGCCTATTCATTGCACCCCCATCCCAAACCCTGGCAACCACTGATCTTTTTACTGTCTTCATAGTTTTGCCTTTCCAGAATGTCACAGAGTGGAAATCATATAGTGTATAGCTTTTTCAGGTGGGTTTTTCTCACTTGGTAGTATGTAGGGTTCCTCCATGTGTTTTCATGGCTTGATAGCTCATTTCTTTTTTTTTTTTTTTTTGAAGATTTTATTTATTTGACAGAGAGAGACACAGCGAGAGAGGGAACACAAGCAGGGGGAGTGGGAGAGAGAGAAGCAGGCTTCCCGCCGAGCAGGGAGCCCGATGTGGGGCTCGATCCCAGGACCCTGGGATCATGACCTGAGCTGAAGGCAGACGCTTAACGACTGAGCCACCCGGGCGCCCCGATAGCTCATTTCTTTTAGTTGGATAGTATTCCGTTGTCTGATGGACCACAGTTTATGTATCATTCTCCTACTCAGAGACATCTTGGTGCACACTCTCCCGCCCACCAGTCCCTCTCCAACACACTTGTAAGCTGGCCTGGGCCTCGATGTCTACAGGGTGGACAGTTTGAGTTCCATAGGGGTCTCTGTACAAAGAGCCTGAAGATTAGAGAGGCATTTCAGAGGTGAGGATAATGTGGTCCATCCGTTCAATAAGCATTCATTGAGCGCCTGCTTACTGCTATGACTGCCTGGTGTCAGGCTGAGGGCCATAGAGATGAGAGATCATGGGCCTGCCCAGGGAGTCCCACAGCCCAAGGCAAGGACAGAGCCAGGCTCAGATCATTCTAGCCCAATATGGGAGGATCAAAGCCCCGAGCTCCGTTCTGCCGGGCATGGCAGAGCAGGGTACCTGTGCAAACATAACCAACATGGGCTGGCAGGCCCCTGGGGAGATGGAACAGACAGCAGAGAGCAGTTATTCTCAAGGTGTGGTCCCCAGGCCACCAGCAGCAGCAGTCCCTGGGAACTTATTAAAAATGCAAATTCCCGGGTCCTGCCCCAAACCTGCTGCATCAGAAACTGGGGATAGAGCCCAGCAAACTCTATCTTAACAAGCCCTCCAAGGGATTCCGATGCATGTTAAAGTGCGAGAACCGTTGGCATAGAGAGAAAGGAGAGTCCCGGGGCACCACAAGGAGATGGCAAAGATGAGTTTCACCTTCTCGGGGCGGGGGGGGGGGGGGGGGGGGGGGGCGGACAACCGGGGAGTTTTGAGGAGACAGATTTCAGTTTGAGGGAAAAAGGAATTCTCCATCCGACAGCTGCTCAACAATAGACCCAAAAGCCGTGGTCATGGTGAATTCCCGTTTCTGGAAGTTTGGAACACGCTATGTATATGAGCCAATATTTGGGGTTCTGGTACCAATTTCAAGGTGGGTGGTTTCCCCTACGACGAACAAGCCATGCTCCACACACTAGTTGGGTGTCCTACAAGTCAACCCGGTTCTGTTCCTATCTACCCAAAAA